>NW_020273556.1:58073-106998 GCF_003268045.1 Sipha flava | reverse complement strand
GCATGGGGTACCGAGGATGAATTCGAAACACGGTTCTACACAGGGAAATATCTACATAGTTAAAGAAAGTGAAAAATCGGTATGCATATCCAATAAGATATAATATAATTTAAAATTTATATTTATAAATTATGAAGACATCTGGAATGATAAACTTAGGGTAATCTCAAGTAACGGATGCAACAGGAACAGTGGTTGGGTCGAGTCGCAAAGATATTTAGTCCCGTGTAGGACTACGGAACGATCGACCCCCTGCTGGTTGTTGATCTGCTAGTTGAAAGAATACCAAGCATCTATCCAGAGAGAGTGAGAGATTTATAAGTTTGCGAATAATAACCGAAACAGCTTTAAAGATTTAATAGAAAAGAGTGAATTTATTTTCTTAAGTAGTGTCTAGTGAAGTTATTGACAGAATTTTTATGAAATCGTTTAATGTTAGAACTAAAAAGTTATGTTTGAGAAAAAGTGATTATTTTTAGTAATGAATTTTTTTCATTATCGTTTGTTTGCCATATGATTAAGGTCATATTACATTTTAAGAACTTTTTAACAAATATTAAAAAATGCATTACATAAAAACATTCAATAAATTAGGAAATTTCAAAGTCTTAGTATTAGGCCAAAAGTGCTCAAATAATTTTGAAAATTTATTGATGTATAAAAAAGTATGTCTCTGATATATGGTAAGATTTTCAAGTTACTATCTCTATTACTTTTAGAGTTATGACTAAATGACTAAAGTGTGAGAAGTGAAAGAACCGTTTACGGCACATTTTTACCGTATTTGCCCGTTTTTGTTTCCAGTTTATCCTCTCTATTGGAAAAAATATTGAGAAATTCGAAAAATGACTCTCTTAAAAGTACTACCCCAGTTCAATTTCAAATCTAAAGAGTTGCTGGACGATACGTTATAGATTCGAAGAAGAAGAAAACAAAATTAAAATAAAATAAACATCATTGTAAAACCTTTAGATCCTTCGTTTCGACCAGAATCTAAAATTTTTAATAAGAAAATATTTTAAAAATAATAAAATTGAATATTTAGTATAGAAATAGTGGACCCGATACATGAATCCTATACAAGGATTATTCGGTGCTCCCGTGAGAGGTACTGAATAACCAAGTTCAACTCCTCAAATCAAAATTTCTAAATATAAAGCATTAATTTACTGATTGATACTATAATGAAATTTTATTTATCCTTTTTTGAATATTTAGAGTTTAATCGTTAAAATGCAACTTTTGAAAATTGAAGGAAGTTCATATGCACGACAAGATTTTATTTGATGTGTAAACAAAACAGTAATAAGTTATGCTAATAAAAAAAATTTAAATTTTAACATATTATATTTATAAATATATATATCAATAAACATTTTAATAAACATTATTTAAATACTTACAAAATCATAATTAGATATTATTAAAAACGTTATATTTTCAATTGTCAATAAAAAAAAAAAAAAAAAAAAAACAAGAGGTATCTTGAGGTGTAGAGTCTACTCATGCAGTTGAATCAAATAAATATTTATTATAATAAAAAACAACAATCATCAATGCAATTAAATTTATAAATTTAGAGTATTGATAATTAAAATGAATATTAAACAGAAAAAAATTGATGCAAGTAATGGAAACATTTTATTTAAATTACCGAAAGTAATTAATTATTGTTAGTTTTAAAAAGGTAATGGATTATATGAACATAAATATACTAGAAACTAAAAAACATAAAATTTAATTGATTATATTATGATTGCATTTTTTATTCGAAGAAAAACAACGTACTTGTATGTGTGTGAAGTAAATAGGTATGTGTTAGTCTCTTGTAATTCCGTTTCACTCTGGATCGACTCCAAGATTTCGGCTGTTTACTTTAATAAAGTAGTAAACAATACCAATATTTAAATAATTTAATACTCTTTAAGGTTTAAATAAGAATTAATTATGATTTTAGTTTATTTAAATTTTTTTTTTTATGTACATATATTCTGAACGAAAAATTGTAAGAAATGTAATTTGCCAAAATGAAAATATTTAACAAACGCACACAGAATATGACAAATAAAATTTGACATAGATTATCAGTCTCAACGTTGCCAACCGTTGTGGTTTGCCGCAAAAAAAAAAAAAAAATTATTTAAATATAAATGATTATGTATTTACAATAATATACTTCAATTATAAAATACATTAACCAATGAAATACTGAAATCGGTTACATTTTTAATATTTTTTACACACACACATTTACGTTTCTGTTTCAAAACAATTTTTACAAAAACTATTAGGTTATAGCGCTTGATATAATATTACTATTGTGTCTTTTTAGTAATTCTTAGATAGTAGTAGTAATATAATTCCGTCCATAGTAGCCACTCCCGAAAATATTAAATTAAATTAAATAAATTAAATTTATAATAATATAATATTTTATAATTTTATTTATATATATATATATATATATATATATATATATATTTTAATAAACATTTTTTAAATACTTATGATATCATAATTGTATATTATTAAAAACATTATACTTTCAATTGTCAATAAAAAATAAAAACAGTTATCTTGGGGTGTAGTGACTAGAGCTCCCTATTTCACGTGTATACGTTTTCACGTGTTCACGTGAAATTAAGATTCAATTTATATTACTCGTTGACTAAAATGTCAAGTGTATTTACAATTTTATTCACGTGAATCCGCGATCGTTACAATTTCGTTCGTCGCTATCGGTCCTTGCATGTAGTAACTATGTGTTAACTAGTTCCACATTAAATACAACTGTTTAGGTACGTTCAGTGAATAATATTATTTATAAATGTTTTTTATAATGACGTTGATAATTTAGGGTTGATTAATATATGTATAAATGGATCATGAAAAAAATTTAAGCAAATACATAATGTAATAATAAATAAAGTACAGATAAATAATAACCTGTTAAATTATAATAAATAGATAAAAAAAAAATAATAATAATGAACAAAAAAGACATATTATTTATAAATTTTAATAATTTTTTTATTATTTATTAATGGTTTTGCATTCATTTGATGCCTATCTAACCCCAAAAATATAATTAGTGCAATAATTCTCGATTTTGGTTTAAAAATATCAGCATGTTTAAATTTTCAAATTTAAAAGACTCTGTAGTGCCGCCTACCACAAGAATATTTATTATAATAAAAAACAACAAACGCCAATGCAATTAAATTTATATATTTAGAGTATTAATAATTTAAATGAATATTAAATGGAGAAAAATTGATGCAATTAATGGAAACATTTTATTTAAATTACCGAGAGTAATTAATTATTGCTAGTTTTAAAAAGGTAATGGATTATATGGAAAAATAAACTAGAAACTAATTAAAATAAATTTATTTAATTAAATTATGATTGCATTTTTTATTAAAAAAAAAAAACGACGAACCTGTATGTGTGTGAAGTAAATAGGTGTTTTAGTCCCTCGTAAGTTTGTTTCATTCTGGATCGACTCAAAGATTTCGGCTGTTTACTTTAATAAAGTAAACAATAACAATATTTAAATAATTTAGTATGCTTTAAGATTTAAAAGAGAATTAATTATGATTTTAGTTTTTTTAAATTTTTTTTTATATATTATGAACGAAAAATTGTAAGAAATGTAATTTGTCAAAATGAAAATATTTAACAAACACTCGTAGAATATGACAAATAAAATTGGACATAGATTATCAGTCTCAACGTTGCTAACCGTTGTGGTTTGCCGCAAAAAAAAAAAATTATTTAAATATAAATGATTATGTATTTACAACAATATATTTCAATTATAAAATACATTAACCAATAAAATACTTACATCGGTTAAATTTTTAATAATTTTTATACAACCACATTTACGTTTCTGTTTCAAAACAATTTTTACAAAAACTATTAGTCTATAGCACTTGTAGAACATTACTAAGCACAAATATAACAACTTATTGTAATTTGAAATACGGATAAAGTATTAAAAATTTACAATAACTTATAACAAAAAATAATATTTATAAATATTTCTCAATTTCCGTTAAAAAAACTATGTCAAAAAAGGCTTAGTTACCTGGTTCCCGGCTGCGAGCGAAAATTTAATATATGACTTAATTTTAAACATTATTTATATAATTACAAAATCATAATTAGATATTATTAAAAACATTATATTTTTAATTTTGAATAAAAAATAAAAAGAGTTATCCTGGCATCTAAAGACTACTCATGCAGGTGAATCAACAAAATATTTATTATAATAAATAACAACAAACACCAATGTAATTAAATTTATAAATTTAGAGTATTAATAATTTAAATGAATATTAAATGGAGGAAAATTGAATTGGTCACTAAGAGACCTCGATAACGCCCCAAACAAAAATGGGTGGATAGAGTACAAGAAGACTTGAAACTCCTGAACGTAAGAAACGCAGAAGAATGTGCAAAAGATAGAGATGAATGGAAAGAATATGTTGTTGCGGCGATGAACCTCAAAGGTCTGTAAAAGCCCAGAAAAAAAGAAAGCGACTTCTAGCTCTATAAAATACACAAATATGCATGCATTTGTGCACAAAAAATAACTAAATACTTAAGCACAACAAAAAATACCAGATATTATTCGTTCAACAACCAAAAAGGTTTTGATATATGAAGATAAACAAAAATTGATACCCGTGATCAAATTGACGTATTATTGAATTTATTGTCATATCATAATGATAGACTAGTCATTTATATCCTTAATTATATATACATTACATTTTTTAATTAATATATTATATTAAAAAAAAATACGAGCCATGGGGGCAAATGCCCCCTTCGCCACCCTCAAATACACCTATGATTACGTAAATAATATTATAAAGTATAATAACATAATTTGTATATTAGTATTATATTAATAGTATATTAGTATATATTAATATTAGTCACTATTGCATGGACCCTATCTGTTTTTACTAGTTGCGCCGTTACTGCAGATTTCACGCGGTAAAATGTACGCTTAAAAACAATAATTTTATCTCAAACCTTAAAAATATAAATGATCTATGTATGTATATTTATTACTTAAATGGATTTGTTTTCAACTTATCCAAATGTATTAATTGCATGTCTTTTATTTTTAACATTACCAATAACTGTTGCGTCTGCAGAACTTTTACTGCAGCTATTCTAAGCTTAAATTAATAAAAAGTTATTTTTGTAATTCTTTATCTCAAGATCGATTGAAAAATATAAGCATTTTGAATATAAAAATCAAACATACATAAGAACTCAAAATTGATAAAATTATAACAGACTTTGCCAATGCTAGTGCTCGAAAAAAAAAAACTTTTTAAAATAATTTAAATTTAAGGCGAATTAATAAATTGTTGATTATTATGTTGTTACTTATTGGTTATATTAAGAAAAACACTATGATTAATTATATTAATTATGTTTGATAATTTTATTACAGTTGATATCAATAAAAACAAATTAAATGCACGAGTTAAAATTAGTGATTCCACTATTAAAATTGATTTTGGACATTTTATGAGTTTTATATTAACTAACTATATTATATAATTAACTATAAAATTTATAATACAACCTTCTTCTTTAATAAATTAATATAGTATATGTATCAGATTACAGATGATTCAATTGAAGTCATAGGCGTGGACAGGGGATATGCAGGGTATGCAACTGCAACCCTAAACATAGAGCCTTCTTTCTAAAATTACAAAATACAAAAATAAATAAAAATTATGACATATTTGGTCTTATGTATATTATGTGATTTTGTATTACATTATGATTTTTATTATATTTTTATATTCAGTCCCAGACAGTTTAATTTATTTTTGAAACACAAATAATATGCTATAATAACGATTTAATATGTTAATGAAATTAAAAAGTACAATAATTCAAGCGAGATTAAATAGTTATCAACTATAGAATAAGAAATGGCTTTAAATTAAAATCCTGAAAACATTTTTGGTGATATTAAGAACTCAACTGTTCGCATTATCGTTTTATGATTAATTTTGATTATTTATCAAATTTATTTTGTTTTCATTTAAGTATATAATTACGTTTTTATTTATTTACCTTATTTAAACGTATTACTCATACCATTTCAAGTGTTATGTACTTAATTTTTTTTTTTAATTTATTTTAAATTTTAATTATGAAAACATAACGATTAAGAAATGGCTATACATTCACTTTTTTCAAGAAAAAAAATGAAAATGTTAAATGAAATAGTTATTAAGACCAGAATTTCGAACGCTTAAATTAACTTTCAGTTTTAGGGGGGAGGGGTAGGCAGTGGCAGCCTTTTGCATACTCTGTACATTGAGCCTTCTTTCTAAAATTTTGAAAAAGAGGTATGCACACGCCTATGATTAAAGTTATAATACTAAAATACCTAGTAATTGCTGTAGTAATACAAAAACCAAGTAAAAAAAATGTAATATTAATTTGGGGCCTCAAAATAAATCATTGCACACAAGTCTTAGAATTCATAATTGCGGCACTGAATGACAATAAAGTAAGATGTATTTTAGTATATATAAAAATATATTGAGCATTCATTTTGTACTTGAATATTTTCTCAAATGTATTTAGAATCTTTTTGATCATTTATACCACAATTATTTACACAATAATATTTTTTACAATATTTTAAATAATTTATTTATAGTAAAACTAATACTAAATATCAAAAATAATGATTTAAAAAAAAAAAAATTGACAATAAAATGGTAATCTTAATTGTTAAGTTAATATATAATTTTGTTCACATTTCGCCGTTCAAATTTGTTCTATAATTTACTAGTAATGTGCTCTGTCGAATACATAACAACACAATTTCTATTGTGAAGAATCTATATACCAATTAGGTATTTAAACCGTAGAATTAAATATAACTATGATAAAATAAACATCTGTCTCGTCATCGTTTTGAGTTTTCGCAATGTAGGTAATAACCACTAGGGGTGTGCTGAGGGCAGGATCGGACTGGGGTAAGAAATCGGCCCGGGCGATCCTATGAAGAGGCCCAAAAATTCCATGAATATCATTATACAGCATAAGTTTATTTATAACAATGTCCAATCACCATCTTTTCATTTGATACACAAAACTAAAAAACTTTAAAAAATTCTTTGTGTCCTTGATGGTCAACTGAATCATGCATTTATCGTAGTCGCTACAAAAAAAAAAAAAAAAACCCGTAGCTACTATTAACACCATTTGAATACCTTTTCCTTATTTCTAGCTAAATTAATGTATGAACAATATTATGAGATTATTGTATGTGAACTCGTAGTCTAAAGGTATTGAAAGCCATACATAGCGACAGGTATCGGTTTCAACTGCTGAAATTTTATTTTGCATTTTTTTAATTATTTTCATGGTGATTGATAACTGATACAACAGTTAGTAACTTAGTAATTACCCTGTAACCTACTTGGGGTGGTGTTGCATAGCAAGTCGAGGGATATTTACGATCAGCGGAGCGGAGCGAAGGCGCCGAGGAGCGTAGCGACAAGTGCCGCTAGCATAACATCACTGACGTGACAACTGCCCCCGACCGGCGCGTTAACTATTCGGGTATCGAATATATACACGGACAGTCCGTGTACGCTCTATCCACCCGGGCGCCCAGGTATCTAAACACAGTGTATTTTAAATTACTCTATCAACCATCACTGCAGCTGCATAGATAATTGTTGTTCTATGGTGTATTGGTGTTACTCTACGTCGCATTGAGCAAACTAAGCTACAGTTTTGAAAATTGCACAATTTGCTGATAAATTAATCACTACACAGTTCTACATATGGGCCAAATATACCTGTGAGAGCCAGCAATCATACCAACCCAGGGGCGTTCACCCCCTCGCCTTTCGGCCCAGTCCACCACTGGCTGAGGGGGTAGTTTCAGGTGTTCAACACCCCCGAAACGATAATTTAAGTTCGGCCCTACCTACCACTGTCAACTCTTCTAGTCGGCCAACTGTTATAATATAACATATATTTGATTATATTTGATTACTTTTATAACTATATTTTCGAACATTTTCAGCAACATGTTGCTGAAAATGTTCAAAAATATAGGTAAACAAGGGAATAAAAACCAACGGAGGAAATGCTATGAGTTAAGGTCACACTGTTATTGGACGGACGACGTGCTCTTCCGGTCTGTGTTGCCGGATGCGTCGGCGCAGCAAGTACACGTTGATTCACGCCGGCACAAGCACTTAATCGAACCGCGGTCCGTTGCCGTCGTGGAGTTCACGTTCCCGTCGACAGACGACGTTGCACGGCCCGCGGTTGGCCCGTCAGACGCCCTGACCTTTTGCGCCTTGGATATGACCTTGATGTTCTCCTTCCGGGCAGGTAACGTCTTCTTCAACGACAGCTCCCTCGAGCGGTCCACCTGCTGTTCGCGCGGACTGCCGCTAGCGCTGCTGCTGCAGCCGCCGCTGTTCACGCTGCACCGGCTGCCGGGCGGCGCGATGTCGGCGGCGTGCGGGAAACGCCACAAGAATATGCCGCCGTCAGCGCTCGTGCTTACCACGAACCGGCCGTCCGGGCTCACCTTCACGTTGGTCACGACGCCCGCGTGCCCGACGCCGACGTGTGTGGGCACCCCCTCGTTGTACAGCCAAACCTTTACCATCTGATCCGAACTCCCGGTCACGATGTACTTTCCTGAGAAAACGCACAAAGCTGATTAATAAATACGCACAGACATATATACCTAATGCATCACCGCCCACAACCCCTAGGTACACCTACCAATAAAGGTATTGATAAGAGGTAATTTTTTTTCTTTTTAAAACAAAAATACCGATAATAACACTACGTCATACATTACAAATATAAAATATATTTAATACCCAAAATTCATTTAAAACAGTTGTAAATTTGTAAATTTTAATTTATATTAATTTATATTGCTCTGAAGTAATGTTTAAGTTTTTTAAGTTTTTTGTTATATTATTATGTTGAATAAAATAATTCTGCTAAAAGCTTTCAATCAGTCCAATAAAAACGAGTTGAATAAAAATTATAAAAATTAAAAATAAGTAAAATAATAATAATATAAGTCAAATATAATAATTAATCAAATAATAAAAATAAATCGAATAATAATAATTAGTCAAATAATAAAAATAAGTCGAATAATAATAACTTGTCAAATAATAAAAATTAGTCAAAGAATAATAATAACTAGTCGAATAATAAAAAATGTTCGAGTAACTAAATTAGTCATTTGATACTACCGACTAAGTCGGTAGTTATTAGTCACTTTAGCCCATCATTAATGCGTATCAAGGTTTATAGATAAACCTTGGATGCGTATCCGTACTCTATAATTAGTGATACAGCAGGATATACTAGCTATACTGTACACTTTTAGAGCTATAAACAGTATTTACGAATTTTGATATTTTTTATACAAAGATCAAAAACACCAAACATATTTCCTCGTTATCATGTTTATTAGGAACGGTTATTTGTACGTTTTACTCATCTATTATAAATTTTATGAATGGAAATACCCTGCTGCAAGACGCAACAATAATCTTAAATTGTATTTCATTGATTTTAAATTAGGATTTTAATTTTGTGAGCTAATCTTATTGCTCATTGACAAAAAAATTTGATGGGGGGAGGGCAGGAATTAACCCCACTCACCTTTTTCTCTTACAATTAGCGTATATTCAATTTTTTTTTTTAGTACTATATCACTGGGTACTGGGTACACCCAAAACGTCTTTCGCCTTTCCAAAACCTCTGGCACATCATACGTAATTATATAGTAATAATAAATGGACACATATGATTTAATATATACAAACCATTAGGTGTGACATCTAATGAATTTAACGCGGACGCCGAAGACCCTTCGATCTCACGAATTAGCGAACCGTCGAGCGCCTCCCAGAATCCGATATACCTGTTGGTGCCACACGTGAGCAGTTGGGCACCGTTGGGATGATATTTGGCACTGGTGAATATTGTCGACGAGAACATGATCGACAGCCGTGTGAACCGGACAATGTCCCACACCACGCATGTGCCATCTGCACTAGCCGTGATAGCTTCGTGGCCCAGCTGGTGCACGTCGATCGAGCTTACCGGGCCCTTGTGCTCCTTGAGCACGGCTTGCAGCGTACCGTTCATTTGGTCTACCTGCCAGACGCGGACCTGACCTTCGCCACCACCGCTCAACAACTTCTTACCGTCCTTGGACATGGCAATGGCCGACACGCCCTTATTATGACAGTTGTTAATGGCGTACAGCAAACGCCCGGTTTCCGGTGTAAATATCCTGATGTTGCCGTCATTCCAGGAGGTAACGATCTGCGAACCGTCGAACGAGAACAGCACACCGGAGCACGTGAAGTTCCACACGGTGATCCGGAGCAGCTCCTGCAGCGTGTCCACTGACCAGACGCGCACGTCGTTCTTGCTGGCCGTGGCGAACACCTTGCTGTAGTTGTGCGGGAACGCCAAATCGTATACCACCGAAGTGTGACACGTGAACAGGCAGGTGACTTCGAAGTCTTCAGACCGAATCGTGAATAGCTCGCAGTTGTTGGTGCCCACCAATATGACGTTCTTCATCAGCTGCACGCTGGTCACGGACGAGTCCACGTTGGCCGACTTCAAGGCCACCAACAACGGGTGCGTGGGCGTTGCCAATCGGGTCTGGACCTTGCACCTGTTCTTCGTGTTGCCAGACCGAAGTTTTTGCTTCACTAGTTCTACGACACCGTCCCCTGAGCCCACGATCATGGTACCGTCCGGGATCAGGTACAACGAAGTAATGCCCTTGCTGTACAGTTCCACGGTGACTGCGGAACTGCGTCTCTTGCCGGTCGGGTGCTTGGCAAAACAACCGACCAACGTCGGCGAGTTGGATGGCGTCACGACCGCGGTGTCGGGCGAGAAGTTCAATTTGATTTTCATTACATCTCCGGTGCTGGTACCGCAATAGGCGTACTCGTCCATGTGGTCGATCTCGGTGCACAGAATTTTCCGTTTGATCTTCGCGAACGACGCATCGAGTCCTTGGATGTTCCTCTGCTCTTTGTTTAACGTCCACAGTCTCAGTATGTTGTCGCCCGCTACTATGAAACACTCACCGCGCAAATGCACGGGCTTGAGCACCGTTGTGTAGCCGGCGGTCGACTTCACCGACGACGAACCGCACAGAACTTCTTTCTTTTCAATGTCATAAACGATCACAGAACCGTCGTCTAGACCACCCAAGGATGTAAGGAAGTTTTCGCAGCAAGAGAAGGCGACGGACTCGACACGCACTTTGTGCGACTCGTATTTCGTGATAATCTGACCGGTTTTGAAGTCCCATATGATTATCGGAGATCGAAATCCCATATAATTTACTTGGCCGGAACCGACGTACTTGCCGGTTTTTGATACGGTCACCGCCGATATGACGTTGGTATGCCCTTCAAAGAATCGTTGCACTTTCGTGGACCAATTATAAGCGGTGATGTTTGTCCCTAATGGATAAACTAAATGAACACCATCTGGATGCAGTATAAGGCCATTCAAAGGATTACCATCAAATCCAATCAACGATTGCAGTTCAAGATCCTGCACAACTATTTCATTCTCCATCTTCTAGAACTAAACTATATGATAATATACTTAATATATAATGTAACACAAAAATGAATACACATAGGTATACGAATGATATAGCATGGTGTAATTCAGTAGGTTGGCTCATAAACTAATATGTTATATATGTATATATTAATGTTTGAACTCCATAGCAACTATAACACCAAAACAAAAAATAAAAATACAATAATTGTATTTTTATTTTTAGAATATTAATCATAAGATAATATGATAATATGAATATTTATATTCTAAAAATAACAACAAAGTGATTTTTTATTATGATTAAATATTTCTAAATCATATAAATATAAGAAAATATTGATGAAGGAATAATTAAATGTCTTTATTATATAAAGAACAAGATTCACACATTATATATTAAATTTACCAATACTAATAGCGTTGTTTTACAACAATATTTTTTTAACTAAGAAAAAATATAGTATATTATACTGATAGTAATAATAATTTCATTAATTAATAAATTAAAAAATTAATATTATAATACAATGCACTAAACATTTCATGACATTATTTTTTATCTAATTATTGTTATGAAAACATTTTTATGTAAATTTTATTAAAATTATTTTAATTGTGACACACGCCCTGTTTAAATATAAAGTATAAATTATATGTATATTAAATATATATATATATATATATATATATATTAAATATGTATATTTATACAATATTTTTTATAATACAATTAACAAAAATTAATAAAACGTTAACAAAAAAAAAATTAACAAAATAGTAAAATTAAAACAAATCTATACAACTGGTAAAGAATTATGAAAATACCTTTACTTTAATTTTAAGTTCATCAGTTACTTTGAAATAAGTCATATGGATTGAATAAAGAACTCATCAATCATATAAAAAAAAGAACATGCAGTTATAGATTATTCAAATGACTGATTTATAGAAATTGTGATATCCTGTGTTATACAACAATCATATAAATAAATAAATATATTAAAATTAAAAAGATTAAATAAAACAATTACAACAACCAAACAAACTTAAACCAACAAATTAAATAACATAATTGTACTAATTTTTACACAAAGGAATCTGCAATTCGAGCAGAGAAGTCAGTTTGATAAAATATTTAAAAAAAAAGGCTAATGAATATCATAAGTACAAGTCATAAACAAGAAAAATTAAACATAACTCTCTAAAACAATGGTTTAAATATTTATATCATATTTGAAAGTAGGAATGTAATAGATGACTACTGAATATCCAAATTATTGTACATTGAGTATACCTCGATTTTCCAATGATCCTTTCAAAACATAAAATAATTGCAACTGTTCTTCGGGCCGTAAAGTAAATACCTACAAATTGAATTGTTAGAAAATAAATATTTTATCACTAAAATTACTAAATTTAATTAATTACCTGTTGAACAGTTTTTTGTAAAGTAGGTGTGCTTACAAAACTGTAAATATAAACATTAACAAATGTTGCCATAAGATATTGACAGTCAAAACGATCCATAATTCCTCCATGTCCTGGGATCACGTCACCGAAGTCCTAATATGAAATTAATACATTTATTAGTAGAAAAAAATAAAATAATTTTTTTTAAATTAATAACCTTTATTTTAAATGCACGTTTAAATCCACTAGCAAAAAATCCTCCAAAGGGTCCAATAATAGAACTGAACAAAGACATCCAAAAAGCATGAATCATAAAAGGATATATTGTGATTTTGTTTGAGGCTCCAAACTAAAATAATAAAAATAAGCATAAATATTAAATATATATTTTTATTTTGATATTATTTTTGTTATTCAATAAATACAAGCTCAGTACAGTATTAGTTATTATTTTGAATTTAATATTACTCATTATATTTCAAACATATTTTTTTTTATTAGAATAGCCAACTATGGTATACAAAATTTAGTACAAATAGCATTAACTATAATACATTTAAAGCAGATTTGTCTTGAACACCTAAATAAAGAAGCTATCCAATCATAAAACTCCTACAATATACACTAAATGATAAAAAAAAATATTATTTTATTATTTATTAGTTTTCTATGATTTACAGGGTAATATATATATAATAAGAAAACTATAAATTTAATTGCCAAAATTATATACATTTCAGATGAGTAAATTCAAACCAAATTTAATATTTAACCCATAACCTATACATATTAGTTATTAATTTTATAGCAATTAAAAATAATTATTTAATACATACTAAATTCATAGCATGTGCCATGAAATCTGGTAAAACATATTCATGAAGAGTATATAATGGTGATGGTTCACAGTCAATTATCATTTTACCAAACTTTTCACTATACTCCACTGGACAAACAAAGTATGGATATTGACACAAGAAATATGATATCTGTAAAAAAGTTTTAATAATTCTAGTAATTTATTTATGTCTATAAAAACTGTTACAATAATATAAGTATGGTACATTTAAATCATTCAAAATATTTTTTTAAACAATGAAAACTTAATGATTATTCATTTTTATATTATTTAAGAAATGTAAAGAAATATTTTAATAATACAAATAAAACTAAAAACTTACCACAATACCACAAATTACAGTAGCTACACCACCACCAATAAATCCTTCCCATGTTTTTTTAGGCGATACTTGTATCAGCGGTGTTCTTCCAAAGAAAAATCCAAAAACATAAGCCCAAATATCATTAAGTATGATCATTGAAACTGGTACAATAAACCTATAACCAATAAAATCTAAAATAATAAATATAGCATTATAATGCTAATATTATAATTTGTATATTAGTAGAAAATAATTATTAATTTAATAATAAGAAATTGTTTTGATAATTAGTCTTGTTCATTGGCACTAATTTTTAGATTTATTTATGAAGACATAAAAAAATTAAAATTTTTAAATCCAAAACTCTAAAATTTAGGAAAATTTTAGATTATTTAATTATACTAGAACATAACAATAGACATAAAAAAAACAGTCCAACAAAAAAAAATTGAAAAATATTTTAAACTATTTTCTCATAAATGAAAATTAACTTTCTTTTTAATTTATAAGGATCAATTAACAACTAAACACCACCAGACTTTGCCACTAACAACTTACATATGTATATAAGACTATATATAATTGAATAACACAATTCAACAAATTACTAAATAGTAAGTAGGATTATATTTTACATACCATATTAGTCCTTCAAATATGTTCCGAATAATAAAATAGCTTTGAGATACAACAATCAAAAGACAAACATGAGTCCAAGCAAACAATGAGAATTGTTTCATATAATACTTGCGTACTAAAGACAAGACAAACCACACAAGACCAGCAATATACAGACTAAATGAAACAAATCGGTGATAAGTTATCAGCATTTTCAAATATTCCTAAATTAAATAATTAATTATTAGTTATTATTCATTAGTAATAAAAAGTATGCCAATAATAAAAATAACTTACAGTTCTATTAACAACCACAGCAAATATGTCCACAAGGCTTTCACCATAAAAAAAATAGTTAGATGCCATCAAAAAATACCATGATAAAGAACGAAACCAAGGCAAGCCATGAATACGATAAACAGAATAACCAATGTTGATGATCTCCTCGAAACATTTGACTTGCACAACTAAAACCTGTTATCAATTTATAAATACATGAAAGTATTTAAACATACTTTAGGACTGAATAAAAAAATATTTAAAATATAAAATGATCATGTATAATTATATAATTATAATATTTTATTATTATTCAGGTCTATATATTATATAGACCTGATAAAATGACAATTAATTATTTATTAAAATATATTTAATTTGTTCAAAGATATAATATTGATCAAACCACATTATTTATATACATATTATTTTTCAAATATGATGATTTATTGTTTTTAAAAGTAAACAAATAATTCATCTAACACCCATAATAAGTAACATCTAATCAAAATATTTCTCTAAACTTCTGCATCTTACCAAACAATATTTTCAATTTAATTTATAATATTTAATAAATTGTTTTATATGATATACTATAAAAAAAAATCATATAACCTTGACCACTTTTTAATAAATCGTTAAAACAAAAAATATGAGGCCAAACATGAAGCCTTAGATATAAACTATTGATTTTTATTGTAATTATGATTATATAACTAAAATAAAATACTACGTAATACTTACAGCTATCATTAAAGCTAGAGGTCCTCCATAACATAAGAGACAAAAAAGGCCAATCATTAGCCATCCAAATATACCTCGAATTATCCAATTTCTCCATCTATTTACAAAAATACAAATTTCTTAATACCATACAACCCTAAAAGTAATAATGTTTTAAAAGTGTCTTACCTTTCAGATATCCCACTTAATAAAGTTTCTAGTAAGTATGGCATTTTATTTGTTCCAGATGGTATTTTTGCTGACAGATCTATATTTTTATCATCTTCAGAATCAAAATCTTCTTTCTATAGCATCAAAAAGATATATACATAAATAATAAGTACATTTTTAATAATAAAACCAATATTGAATAACAAAATGAACCATCAAATATACATAAACTTTACAAATATATGAACACATAATAAATAAATATAAACATAAATCATAAAATATTGATAATTTACTAAAATACAAAGAATTATTTTAATGTGAGGCATATTCGAAAAGGGCTGTTTTGTCATAAAAAAAATTATAATCATATGAAATAAGTTTCATTAGCATATTTAGTTTCCTATAAATCTACTTAACTTTTTCACATAATCGCTGTTCACTTCTAAGAATTTCTTTGTACCACTGCACCAGCTTCCTTAACCCCTCTCCATAGAAGCTAATCACCTGCGAGTTGAACCACTTTTCAATGGCGTTCTTAAATTCCTTGTCATTTTCAAAGCGTAGTCCACCGAGCCATTTTTTGAAATGTAAGAAAAGGAAGCAATCACTGGGTAAAAACTCATCAACGATGAGGAAATTCATCAGCCAGGACACTAATAGTCGACCAATGATCAGATAGTAGTTTTTGGTCTACCAGGGAAACAATTTCATCGGTTTGCATGGTGGGCCTACCACTCTGCTCTTCGTCATGAACATTTGTTCGGCTATTTTTGAAATCATGACATCATTGTCCAACCTTTTTTTCACTCATTAAAGTAGGTCCATAAACTAGGTATAACTCTTAATGAATCTCAGCAACTATGTAGTATCAGAGCAACAATTACCACGGAAATTGTTTACTGTACCCATAAATAGGCAAATTACTACTGAATCAAAACAACACCTTAAATAGCTATCCAAGTAGTGCATGTACAGATATGCACAAATTTAAATGTGTAACATTTAGTCAATATTGAAATATAAGCGAGCAGCCCTTACTTTTCGAATATGCCTCGTATTATACATACCATGTTTATTTACTTATTAGAGTTTATCACATTTTAGTTCAATAATTAGTTCTAAATATGCATATTGTAAACAAAAGTAAATGTTTTGGAATATAATAAAATAGTCTTGTGGAAAAAAATGTTTAAACAAAAATATTTGTAAAATATAAATACATATTTAAAAAATGTTAAAAATAAAACTGATTTTCAATCATAAAAATGCATGTATAATTCATGTAAAAATTTACCAACAGCAGCAAGCAAAATAAATAAAATAGATCATATTGTTGAATGTGCCATAGAATAGCGATAGCATGATTAGATGCCTAAATAATTTTTATGAATAAATAATTCAGTAAAAAAAAAAAAAAACGTATAAAATTAAGTTTATGTGTGCAGTAAATTTTTTTTTATGTAAATTATACTCAGACCTATATGGAATTTGATAATTATCAATATAGATTTAAATTTAATAGTATGAATTTATAATGAAAAAAAAATATATTTGGTCAAATTAATTAGTAGTAGGCAGTTGTAAACAATTTAACTGGTTTTTACATTAATTAGTAAATATTATACTATTATGACATTTAAAGTATGCTGATATTATGTTAAGTCAACAGTATCTTAAAATACAGGAGAATACACCTTGCATTACCTTAGTATTTACAACTTTACAATCACCTATGACCATAATTTTAATATACTAGATTAGTTTTCATGCAAATCATAATTTAAAATTAAGATGCTATTATTTTTAAGCCAATATAAATTTTTTATTAGCAGCATTATTGTCACTTGTACAAGAAAATATTATCAAATTTCATTCATTAATAAAATAAATTTCATTGTATGGTTAATTCATTTGAAATTTAATATTTTAGGAAACAGAAAATTATGATACTTCGGCATATATAACATAAGCCATTAAAATACTAATAAAAGGTTTCCCAAATCCATAAAAGCATTTAGATTACTTGTACTATCACCATGTACTTTGAGAATTGTTCCCAGGAACATCATGCCACAACCTAGACCTACCCAAAAAATATTTGAGCAGACAACTTACTTTAGACCTACGATAATTATTTGTTCGAAAATTGAAAGAGGCTTGATTATTGAAATAATTTGAACCTGCATACCAATGTTTAGGACCTTTTAATTTCCGTAAATTTTGATAAGCACTATAAATCTTATGCACTGGCCTGTAACGTCTAACCATAGGTGGCATAGTATTTGTCATAACACATGACTGAATACAATCATTGATCTGAAAAATTATTTACTGAATTAAAAGTATCTTTGAATTACAAATGAAATCGAAAGCAAATAATAATATTTTACTTATAAAAATATTTTTACTTCTATAAATTCCAAGTTAAAAATATTCAATACAACAGTATTGTGTTGACTAATTACATTATTTAAATTTTTTTTTTTTTAGAACTTTTAGTAGTCACTATTACAGTCCATCAATAATAATATTAGATTTATACGATTAATATGTAAGATAACAGTAAGTAAAATGGTAAGTTATTTAATATAGTGTTATAATAATAGAAAACCTAATAATTATGTGTGTTCAGCGCTCAAATTCCATTCATACTTTAGTTAATATTATTTTATAAAATGTAAGTGTTATTGATTTTTTTGTAGAATTAATAAATAATTTTTTCAACATACTTATAAAAGCTACATCCATATATACATATAAGTATTAAAAATGATACTATTTTAAATAGACTTTTAATTTATTCAATTATAAATTCTTATTCAATAAAGGTAGATAAGATTTGAGTTATAGAATTAAAATATAATGTACTCACACCAAAAAATTAATTTTATAAAAGTTATATATTTTTATTGTTTTTAATGTTAAAAACTTAATTTGGATATAAATAAATATCTAGCTAGAGTGTAAAAAATGATGTTAGGTAAATGCAATGATTAGTAAAATTAATAAATACGCTTCATTCCAATACAGAATCTATAATGTTGGATTCAAACACTAAAAACATTCTACTAAAAATATTTAGAACTACTAATTTTAAATTTTCATAATAGTTAAATACAAATATCTAAATGAAGCAAAATATATGGAAAATTTGCCATTACATGAACAAATAAGTTGATATGTATCTTACTGTTTCAGGTTTATTTTCTCTTAGAACCTGTTCTTGTTCAACAACATTTATTTCTTCATTATTCTCTAGCTTAACACCTTCGTCTTCTTTTTTCCTCTGTCGTAATTCACATTCAGCCATTTTGCCTAATTTGTCAAAAGTGTTTTTTTTTTTTTTTACTTATAATATATTCATTGTAATCTACACTCTTTCATAAAACGCTGTATTAGTGAAATATATTAAAATTGATTGAAACGAAAATACCTACCACGTAAGTGCTAACACAAGGTTCATAAGTCACTAACGCGGCATAATAAAATATATACTAATGAAACACCTGATACAAAGTATCGCAGTTTAAGACTACAAAAATATTAGAGCTAAACATTACTATGATAAGATTAAGTAATGATAAGGCGCATGCGCTTTTAAACAATATTATTACAATTGTAAACATGTGTTTTTCAATTTCAGTACTACCTACTACTACTATACGTTATATTTGCACTCTCGCGTCTATGATCTCTGTTAAATTCTTGATTACCCATGAAACGAACGCTTATAATAAACAAACATGGGTGCTGATTATAGAAATTGAGGGATGGCAAAACAGGCTACCCCCAGTTGAAAATAATATTAATTTTAATTTGTGATTTAATTAATATTACTTAATCCAAATTAAGATATAAAATATACGATTTTTTTTTGCCTCCTTCCCTAAAACTTTACTCATGGATGCCAATGTACCGAAGATTTTATTTTTGGTGATTACGTATTAAAATTAATAAAATCGTGTACATGTTATAAACATTAGTTTAAAAATGAAAATCGGACTAGGAAATAATATTTTTTTATTTTAAAACTGAATTATAATATAAATTATTTAATAAATAAAAAGTAAAATCAAAATGTGTATTTTAACTTATAGGGAGGTGATAAAAATAATTTTAAAAGTGACTGGGTATATTGCATGGTTGTTAATATACGTGTATAAAACGTTTTATACGTTACACGTATATCACACGCAGTGGCGTATATCAGATCCCCCTAGGCCTTTTTTTAAATGTTATAAAATAATGTTCTTAGTGCGAGGGCGTTAGAAACATAAGAAAAAAATTGATAAAATAAAAATAATGATTTATTTGCAAATCATCCCCCCTATACAAAAGTTATGTATGCGCCACTGATCACATGTATAAAACATACCTATAAAACGTATAAAACGACGTATAATACGGTTTGTTTTTGAAATTCACTCTTAAAAATTAAAAATAATTCCTATTTCAGTTATTATGTAAGGTTTTTAATTATTATACATAGTACAAATTGATTTTAGTACTATTTTATATTATTTATCTACTTTAATTTTTTATTTATAACCTATTAATATAAAATATTAAGTGTTACAAATATCACAAGTACAATGAATTTATTATAAATACATTCGCGATAAAGTAATGACAATAGATTAATAGCACCAGAATTGTTTATTTATAATTTTTATTTCCTTGTTTTTTTGTGTTTAAATTATAAATTCATAATTGTTTATAAGGGATTTTATTTTTATACTGTGTAAAACGTATATAATTACTTGTTTTATACGTACGTATAATACGTGTTTTATACTATACCGTCAGTGCCGCGTTTAACATGGGCAAGGGAGGGAAGCAATCGCTCCGGGGCTGCAAATTTTTGAGGATCAACACAAAATAAAAAATATATAATTATAATTTTTCTTGTACGAATGTATAACTATAACACATATTATTTATATTATATATATAATTTTATATTTTTTATTGTAATTTTCTTAAGAGCGGCATATTTTTATTTGCTCCTGAGCGACTACATAGCTAACGCGGCACTGTATACCGTATTATACGTTTCAACTCTGATATATTGCGTAATGCGCATACATAATAATATACATTATGTATTATTATCTACAGTTGTTCATTTAATTATTAAAATTACAATAAAAGATATTTTTAGACTTTAATAATGATTTTAAATAGTACATTGTAGTCTTGTAGAATTATTTTTATTATTAAAATTAAATGTACATATTTTATTTATTTGTAAAGATTGTAATTTTTATAAAAAAGATTGATTTGTAAATGTCTAAAACTGTAATAGTTGTACCTATAAAAAACATGCTTCCATTCATATTTTATTATTTTTCAGATACTATTTAATGATTCTCATTAAATTAATAATATTTAATAAAATAAAAATATACAATTCAATAATTTACATGGTACTTACAGTATTATAAGTAATATACCTATATATAATTATACTTATTTATTTTGATACTCTTTATGAACGTGTAGATAATGGTTAATTAAAAAAATTAACTAAAGAAATATTATAGCAACAACTACTTTTTACGTAAATAGGTGCGCACCATATGATTCTTAGAAGTTAATGAACTATTGAATGACAAAATATTTAGTGATGTTAAAATTATTCTATTTTTGTTGGTTTATAAATAACCTCAGTGCTATTAGTTATTAAACTTATACATATTATAGGAACATTAATTTTTTATCTAGGATATCAGCAACTAGAGGCGATTTCCCCTCTTCCTCGTATAGGTTTTTGCTACAATAGGTAAGATCTATTGAATTTTAATTGATTAGTGGGTTGGATATCATAGTAGTGACGGTTTTCACAGGTGATAGACTTCTCATTCTTCTCGGCCGCAATATCCTTTGATAACCATATCTAGGTAATTCATTTAATTTCCCAAAAAAATTTTAAATAATACAAATAGTAAAAGAATAGTAACTAAAATACGATAACCGATAACGTATTTAAAATTGCTTGATTTATATTTCAATTATTTACATGTAGAAATATAGAACTATTGAATTTTTATTTAATTTAAAAATACAATTAGTTATCATTATAAAAATTGAATTTCCCACACCATAATCATATAAATCATCGCTGAATTTTCAAAGTAATAGATCAATACTCATGTAAAACTATAATATTAAGAATAATAAACATTTTAAAAATATATAGAATAATATAAAATAATTATGATGGTTTTCATAATATTATAAATATATATTGTTATTATGACAAATTAATTGCGTATATATAAATGTTCGAAATAATTATATTTTTTTCTGAAGTACTTATATTAAATACAGTAGTGTATAACATATTTTTATTTAAAATAACAATGAACTTTTTTCGACGTTTCTAAAGTTACATGAAACATTTTTAAAATGTTTTAAAAATAGAAACAAACTAAACTGTGAAGGGCAAGAGGGCATGGGCCAGGGGCGCAATTCTAAGAGGGGTGCAAATTTCAACATTACTTATGTAACAATTTAATTTGATAATGTCATTGATAAATTTGCCTTTATAAAAGCAAGAAAATTATCATTGTAATATTGTATTAAAATAAATTTAAAATCATCTAACACAATTGTATAACAAAATTATTTGAAAAAATTACATGTTTTTATAATATATTAATTGTTTATATTTTAAAGTAATAAAAATAATTATTAAAGTTTATTAGTAATTATTACCTTGTATACTAGGTATGTTTTTATACATGCTTTATATATCTCTATTTTATAAAAAATTGCAAATTTACCATAGGGAGAGGGGCAAATACAGAGATTCGCTAGGGGAGCCACCAGACTCAATATGGCCCTGAATAGAAATATTGTGACAAAAAAAAAAAAAAAAAACAAAGAAACCATTAAAATTTTTCTTGTTATTTTTTTAAAATTGCGAAACTAATAATTATATTTGTTTATAATTTTAACCAATTTGTTATCCATAGGAAGTATTGGCCTATTATGAACGTTTAAAGCTTAATTGTTGAATAAATTTTAATAATTATGACACACGAGATAGCTGTTAATTGAACAGCAGTGGTGTACTTACTAAATATAATAACCATTATACTCATGCAATGTATTGCATGCAGGTAAATTCCATAATTATAAATTGGTTTAGATTGGTAAGTATTCATTGTCTGAATTCTAAGCATTTATAAATAAATATATAACAAGAATCCAAGACTTCGCACATATATACAAACACAATCGGACATTAATCTACAACATATATAATTTAAATATTTATAATAATTATAATTTTAAAATGGGCTGGTTGATGAAAATACCAAATTTTTATAAATTTTTATTTTAATTAAATATTTTATTGTTAATTATACTTGTAATTAATACTTGATTTAAGTATATTTTTTTTTAGGGTTGGACAGTGGCATTGATTAAATATACAACATGTATATTTAATCAAGGACAATGGCAAATTATTTTTTATGAAGATTTAATATAAATTAACTATATGATTTTTTATGTACCCTATACTAGTTTTCAATTTAGAAATAAAGATTTTTTACAAGAATAATAATCAAAATTATAAAATAATAAATGCGTTTGTAAAAATGTAAGATAATAATATTTTTGCTATCTACCGAAAGATCTATAGATTCTTATTTTATATTTTATTAGAATCTATAAATGTGTGGATACTATAATCATAATTTACCAACAAGGACAATATTTCAAGTTTTTTCAAGTATGCGAGATTTCAAGCAGGCCATTTTGAAATTTCGATAGGGCATATAAATATAGATATAAGTTTATATTTATTATATTGATTTAAATTTTTTTTATAAATAACCATTTATTAAACAATATAAAAACAATTATTATCCGTACATTTTGGTTTATCTACTTTCTGTAAGCAAGCTTATGATAAAGGTAGAGAGTTATTTTCTGATAATCTACACACGAAATACAATTACAATAAAAGAATTTAAAGACAAAATACAAATAAATATAATGATAAAATAATATATAATATTATTTACATTATATAATATAATGATAAATTTTCTCAAATTATAACTCAGATAAATAATAATTAAATAGAGATTTATTTACATATAAATATTACTATTTAATATATGGATTGATATGGATGGATATATGGATGGATCGAGCCTGGAGAAGCTGATGATCGAAGGAAAAATAGAAGGGAAAAGAAACCGTGGAAGAATTCTAATGCGTTGGATAGACCAGATCAAAACCATCACTGGGTATCCCCTACGAGAGGCCATATGATTAGCAGAAAACCGTGAGCTTTGGAAAGAGATTGTTGACAACGTCAACTGATGGGTCACCAAACTTTCGCTTTTGGAAGATGGACTTAAGAAGAAGATTACTATTTATTCTAACATGTTTCTTAATATTATTATTTAAATAATTTAAATATTTTTGTCTTAAATAATCAATACATTACTGGCCTATAACTTTTTTTTGTATAATTTACAATTAGATCATATCTTAAAGCTTTTCGTTTATTTATGTATATATATATACACATATACATATGGATCTATTTACTTCCATATATCATGGACCAATTCATTATATCAATATGAATAGTAAAAATCAATTTAAAAACTAAAATATAATGAATAATTAATTACCTTGAAAGTAAAAACCAATAAGTGATACATATAAAGAAGAAATGTAGTACTAAATAAAAAAAATTACTCAATATCTACATTTATAAATTGTCGTTTATTTTTTATTCTTATAACTTTTGTAAAATCAAAACACTTAAAAAAAATAAATATTTTAAATTGAAGTAAATAGATATTGACGATTTTTAAATTCAGCAAATACATCTACAATTTCTTTTTTTCAACATTAAGTACCATAAGATCGTTTAACCTTTCATCACTCATGATAGTGCGTAAATATGACTTTGCTCTTTTGAGTGACGAAAAAAACCTTTCATTTGATGCTGTTACAATTGGTAGATTGTTTGCCAACGAAATAATTTTTAAACTTTCTACGAAGCGATAGGAAAATCTTTCGGACATATTGCTATGGTGTCCAAATCAACATCATGTCTATCATTAAATAGTGCTACTAATATTGATAAATGTCAATAAAAAAATTAAAGTACATAATATGTAATATATATATATATTATATATTTTAATCATATAAATTAATTCATATAAAATCATATAAAATTAATTAATAATAATAATTAATAATTTAATCGTATAAAATTAATTTTAATCGTAAATTATTTTAGCAAGGCACAGGCCAATTAAAACTATTTTAAGAGTAAGGGGTGCAAGCGCCCCCCTCAAATGACAACATTGTTTATCAACTATAATATTTACGACTGTAAATAAAATAATAAATATTATTATAATTTCAATGAAACTGTTTGTATAGCTTGACAGGCAATACTATGTTTTTTTCTTTGAAAGTTATCAACAAATTTAAGTTACTTTGTAAATCATATTACAACGAAGGAGCTTCTTCAAATACAGCCTGCTAAAAGCTACAAGTATAAATATGCGGGTAAGAGGGAGGGCAGAAAGTACAAACAAAATGTGTATTAAGAATTTGATAATTTCAGAGTATAGGCACATGTATTGTTTTTCTAGTGAACATCACGATACGTCACCACTGAACTGGTAGATACGATACTCTGCACCTATAATAATGATACAGTATGAGTAACGTGACCATACGTCCCGCTTTTGGCGGAACAGTCCCGCTTTCGAGGTAAATGTCACGCTGTCCTCAAAGAACCTAAAAATGTCCCGCTTTAAGAAAAATTGACTTGTAATAGGTATTAATTGATCACAAACCACCGTAAATTTATACTGCAAACAGTATACACTAAACGAATACCTACATATTATATATATATATATTTATTGTAAAACCCATATAATAGTCCATAGTCAATAGATAAAAATGATACAAAAATAAGTAGGTACCTAATTCTAGCTAATTGTTGTTATCGCTACCACCGCGTCCGAGTCGATTGCGGGAATCAACAATGAAGTTAGTTGTTCCGTTGCCTTGTCACGCGTTGCACTTCTATTTTTTTGACGTTCTTTACGACTTAACGTGATTATTTAATTTTGAAAATGCCCAAACGCAAGTGCTCATTTAATGATAAATTACAAACCAAGTATCCGTTTGTGAAAAAAAGAAGTGGTCCCTCCGACGTCACGTGTGAAAAGTGTCGTACAGATTTTAGTGTTGCACATAGTGGTGCTGGTGATATTGAGAAACATTTACGGTCAAAAAAACACAAACTATCCGATCATGCTTCCGCTTCAAGTTCATCAATGCTCAATTTTTTCAAGAAAACGGATTTACCTTCTTCTAAGGATTTTGAAGTTGCTACTGTAGAAGCCACTTGGGCTTATCACACTGTCCAGGAAAATCATAGCTTTCGCTCGAATGATTGTGCGTCAAGTTTAATACAGACATGTTTCGAGCAAAAATTTAGATGTGCTCGCTCAAAGTCCGAGTCTATTGTTGTAAATGTTTTGGCACCTATGGCAGTACATGAGTTAAACGACCACCTTCGTAAAGCGAATTGCATTACTTTACTAACGGACGCTTCAAACCATGGTTCTACAAAATTATTCCCTGTATTAACACGCTACTCTTTATCGTATGAGTGCAAGTAAACATTTTAGAATTTCAAGAGCAACCGGGTGAAACATCGAATATAATTGTGGATTATTTAAAACAAGTATTGACTAAAAATGAACTGACGTCTAAAATTGTGGCGTTTTGTGGAGATAATACTTACTGTAATTTTAGAGGAAAAAATAGAAAAAGAGTTAATAACGTTTATGCAAAATTAAACACGTCTCTTGGAAGGACTTTCGTAGGAATTGGATGCGGAGCTCACATAATCCACAATGCGATCAAAACTACTGCAGATTGTTTACCTGTTGATTTTGAATGCATAATTGTAAAAATATACTCATTTTTTTACATTTATAGCGTTCGTATTGAAGCTCTTAAAGAATTTTGTAATGCAGCTAACACAGAATATAAAAAACTTATGGGCTATAGTAAAACTAGATGGCTTGCGTTAATGCCAGGAAGTACAAAAAATGATGGACTTACTTATTGAACAGAAATTTATTAGTAGCAGTCAAGACACTGGAGTTTTTGACGAGTTTTCGCTAATTTCAAAAGTATATAACAGCTCAGAAAATATGTGATAATCGTTGGGTGGAAGTATTTACGCACTTCAATGCAAATTATCTCGCACACGTGAATTTTTCTTTAACTGTAGAATACATTTTGTGTCTGTCAGGCAGTAACGCTTCAGTTGAAAGAGTGTTCTCTCATATGAATAAAATATGGAATAGTGAAAAAACTCAATTGGGAGTCTATGTATTGAAAGCCATTCTTATAACAAAGGGTAACATAAACAAATTATGTCTAGAGTTCCATTCATACATAAAAACCAAACCGGCTACTTTAAAGCAGATTTGTGGATCCGACAAATATAGAAAACCAGCCGAATAATGTGCTCTATTATTATATTATTATTATTTATTATTTATTATTGTTATTTTTAGGATTAATATTATATTAGCTGTGTTTTTCTGTTGTAATTTTTTTATTAATAATAAATGTTTTTTTTCCAATAAAAAAATTGTTATTTTACGCAAAATGTTATGGTTTTCTTATTAAAATGTACAGGTGTCCCGCTTTGAAGAAAAAAAATTATGGTCACGTTAAGTATGAGCTATATATATATATATATGTATCGACAAATCATAGCGGGGAAATGTATTCATATGTACTAGAGCCCTGCACGGCCCTAACATTTGATGTCCAAGCCCGTCCAAAACACAATTTTATATTACGATACCCGGCCCGGCCCGATTCATTTCTCTTAAATATAATACTAACCGAGTACAGAATACGGACTACAATACTGAGAAGAGGAATAGTGTTCCCAAAGTTATAAATAGATTACTGTAAAAGTGTAAAATACGTATTTCTGAATTTCCGGTTATCAGTAATTCGTTATAACAATTAATAAACATAAATTTAAATGAAATAATTTATCGATTAATATCATAAAGCCCTACTTTGCCCATTTAAACAAAAATATATTGCTACGAGGCCCTGCCCAAACAACTAACACTGAAGTGAAGGGCCAGGCTCGGCCCGAAACCGGTTCCGGTGAGACCAAGCTCGGCCCGTGCAGGGATATAATATGCACATTCGTATATGTATACACGAAATATGCGGGAAGACGTATAAGAAGTCGGAATGAAATCAAACGAAAATTAATCTCGACCACAACAGTGATCGTTCCTGCAATTGAATGCATACATAAGCGACGATAATTAAATCCACGGAAAGCATGATAAAATAGCATTAAACCATTCGTCAAACTCACATTTTAAATGTATGGATATAAACAAATAAAAAACGTACCATGTGTACATATTGTATGCGTAAGCTGTAATAACACTGTATATCGTTTGCGGGACAAAAAAATCAATAGCGCGCTCAAACTACGTGCGCGGCGGGCGTTCGTTTGTATATTCAATACACAATCACTGCGTATACGTCGGTAGGTATGTGCGAAGCACGCGTTATAGCGATTTTCGACGAAAAAATCACGCGCTGCGGCGTTTTTCCGGCATCGGCGCGGTTCGGAATTATTATTTTGCGACGCAAACAAACTACGCGATAGATAAAAAAAAAACAAACGCGGTTTTATTTATAGACACTATTGAAAAAAAAAAAAGCGCGATTATTGCACAGCTGTCGTAGACGCGCGTCCAACGAATATTTTATGCATTACGAATGCGCATAAACGGTCCTCCCAAAAATCACAGCAAAAATAATGTGCAGGATATCAATTTATATTTATTATGTCGTGTTACGAACGGTGCCGAACAATTTTATGCGTTGAAGGTCCTCCTCAATGTTATAAAATATTCTAGTCCACAATATGATATTACTGTGGATGATTATAAACAATCTAGTTAAAAATACTGTGAAATATAATGTTATAATATTTACAATCTTTGATACGGTATACTGCATAGCAATAACGATAAATGAAACACCATGCGCTACGTTAAGGGCGTTACTACGGCAATTGTAATCACTAGGGGGATTTGATGGTAGAAACTTGTCTAAAAACGTATTCACTTTTATGTATAAAATGATACATATTAAGTGTTCATAGTCATGATCATTAATTTCTACTTAGTGTTTTAAGAAATATAGTTTTTAATTAAAGACTACCATATTTTTTTTATTCTTTATGATCTCTGGATTCTAATTAAAGACGTTTAAATAATCATTTTTTTTTAGGATTGAATTGATTATCCTACAATAATTGTTTAACGATTAATGTTCTAATATCAGTAGCGCATAAGTTGTTTATACAATGTTTAGGTTTATAAAGTTTTCTTAAAGACATTTCTCGATACGATGCCTCTGAACATTTTAGAATTAGCGTAAACCATATACATATATGAATTATATGGAAGAATGCTCTTAAGTTTATGAAAAATAAAAAGATGTTATGAACATACCCCATAGTTCTACATACATAAAGGTGCTGCATTTTTGTTAGTCTCGGGCGTCAAATTTCCTAGATCCGGTACTGGAAATATAAATATAAAAATATAAACATATAACACATGGGTTGGATTTATTAATTAGATTAATTATATCACTATTATTTATTAAATAAATATTTTTAACAAATCATCACTATATAGTGTGTAATCGATAGTTAGAAACACTTTGTAACTCTATAAAACTGTATATATTTGAATTATCTTTTTTTGGATGCCTAACAAACTATGTCATACACTTATTACACTAATTAAACTAATTTTAGACCATTTAATTTTGCGCGTGCGCATAACAACTTTTTTTTTTTTAAATTACAACCCCCTTTTTTCTGGTAATTATTTTGACAGGTATTTTTTTATACATTTTAATGGTCAAACCAACTTCCCAAGTTAAAAATTAGCTGAGTTATGAATTTTTAAATGTTTGATGTTAGTTGAAGTAGTTGTATCACGTCAAAGTGATGCTGAACGTAGAATTACGTTTATTTCTTCACTGATTACTGAATTAGAAAACAGTCCTATAAATTTAAATTACATATTGTGGACAGATGAGTCTAAATTTACTAACAATGGGATTATAAATGAACAAAATAATTGTTATTGGGACAATCAAAATCCCCATTGGATTATTAAAACAAATAACCAATGTGTCTGGAGAACAAATGTTTGGTGCGGTTTGATTAGAGGTAAATTGTCGGGACCTTATTTCTACAATGGTACATTAAATGGAAGACGATATTTTGAATTTTTAATGAAAGAGTTACCGATTATGCTAGACGATATTCCTTTCGCAACAAGAAACAATTTGATTTTGTACCAAGATGGATACCCAGCACATAATGCAACCAGACCCGGCTCAAGGGGTAGGTGACATAGGCCTACGCCTAGGGCGGCATTTTTCCTGGAAATTTTTTATGTATAAAAAAAATATTTGATAAAATATTTACACGTAAGGGGCGGCAAAAACTAAATTTCGCCTATGTTTGTTTAAACACTAGAGCCGGGCCTGGATGCAACAGTCGTGAGAAATTATTTAAATGAAAATTTTGAAAATCGTTGGATAAGAACTTATTGGATAATACAATGGCTACCTCGATCCCCAGATCTCACACCACTAGATTACTTTTTGTGGCGATATCTAAAAATTATCGTCTATGAAGACCCACCTACTAGTTTTATGCATTTGAAACATAAAATAAATGCGGCATGTAATCAGCTAACTGAAGAACAAATTTCAAGTGCAACAAATAGGGAATTTCTACGGAAGGCAGAAGCGTACTAAATTCATGATGGAGAACAATTTGAATAATTCATAAGATAAATTAATGTAATTTGAACCAACTAAAAAAATTTAAATTATAAAAAAAATGTATGTTTTTTTAATTAACAAGGGAGACAAATTATTACATGAGGAAAAAAGTATGGTAAGATAAAGCATTATCCCTCCCAAAAGTAGGTACTAAAAGTAATACTAGGAAATATCATATTATGGGGGAAAAAATAATTTAAGTCATCAAATTTGTGGATAGTTCAAAAATTTAAAAAAATAATATCAAACATTAAAAAAATTCATAACTCCGCTAATTTTTAACTTAGGAAGTTGGTTTGAACATTAAAATTTATAAAAAAAATACCAGTCAAAATAATTACCAGAAAAAAAAAGGGGGGATTGTCAAATAATACGTACAAATAATTTATTATATAGGTAATATATATCTTAATACTTTATACTTTATACATTTTTTTATTGGAATTAGTAGTTGTGAAGGTTTCATGTGTAACATAAGTAATCAAAATATTATTTCTTAATTTTCACAATTGTGATACCTAGCTAATATAAATCGATGATTAAAGAAATGTCAGGAGCAAAGGCGGAACTAGGAATTTTTACGCCCGGGGAAAATGTTAAAATTACGCCCTATCATTGACCAACAATCAAATATTCTTCTCGAGAATTTTTTTTCTAATTATAAAATTATACTTATTGAGTTTTAACCTAATACAAAGTTAAAAATATCAAATTAGTTGTTAATAATTAGAAAAAACTATATAAATACAATTTTTCGCCGGGGATGAATCCCCGTCTTCCACCCCCTTGTTCCGCCACTGGTCAGGAGGCACATATTTTATGAAATTGAGATACTAGTAAAAACGTATAGGTACTAGTTATGTGTTTCCATGCGTTGAATGTAAAATCACGGATTATTATTTATTTATCTGATAAATAAAGTAAAACATAAGACGTTTTTACTATTATCTTAATTTCATAAACAATGTGACTCCTGACGTTTCTGCAATTATTGATTCATAAATAATATATGATGTACTATAGTATAGAATATTAACTATAATACTATAATATCATGATATTTGTATTTTTTTAAATAGATTTTTATTTATTTAATTTAATTTTTGGTAAAGAATAATGAGCCCAACTGAATCTCTCGTTTTACATTAATTACATTTAACTTTTTAATTTTGTATATATGTATGCTTAGTCAGTATTTTATGTTTTTTTTTAGAGTCTTTCTTTGCTAGACTAGGTGATTTTTTTCATAATTACACCTTTTAACCACCTTAAGAATTGAATTTTGGAAAATTCTTTCTTATTGCATATTAAGAGTGATAGTGAAACCTAATGTTAAATTGCAAGTTCATATGATCTGTCGTTTTTGAGATGTAGCGATGATTAATGGTATTTCGTTTTAATAAATAATATCGTCATAAACAGTAGTGTAATTATAATGGATCACAAGTGAACTTTATATTAAACATTCATAAAGTATGAAAATATTAATTTTATATATTTTATACATTAATTTGTTATACAAAGATTTTAAGAAATATTAAGGAAATGCACAAGGATTGTTGACCATTGCCTGCAGGTGTTAGTTTGGGTAAATTAAATTAAAATTAAAATTGGGTAAACTTATTCATAATACAATATATTATTTTTATCAATCAATTAAAACAAAATTGGCAACGCAGAATATTTTTTATAACGACCATGTATGTTTTTAGTTCACCTTCTAGAATTTTTCGTAATTACGCCTCTGCAGTGGCCTACAAAGGCGCACTTGTCATATGTTAAAACAATATTCACTAATGAATAAATATCGTCTACCAGAGATGAACGCAGGAAAAATGTTTGATAGGAGTTTTGAAAATATTTCTTCTTCTCCTTCACCTTTCTCCCAACTATTTGGCCACCTATGTCACCTTTGTCCTAAACCTCCGCACGTCTCGATTTTCTACATTCCCTAATCATATACCAACATCTCTCATATTATTCTCAATCGTATCCAACTATCTCTTTTTTTATCTTCTTTCTGTTTTCCATTTAACGTTAATCTTCATAACAGCTCTTACTGCATTTATTTCCTCTTGTCTCATCATAATTTTGAAAAAAATGTATGCATAAAATATTGATTATTAGCATGATTAATTAATCATTACACTGTATAAATACTTTATTTGAGAGTCTCATGGCGAAACTTTGAAGTAACTATTGAATTTGTAGGTCTGGTAATTTTTTTTATAAAATTTTTTCTGATATTTTAGGAGGGATGGTTGAACCTGTAACCCCCCTGCGTTCGTATTTTGCCGTATATTACGTATACATTGCTTGTCGTATATTGGACTTGTGCGTGCTTTATATTCGGGCATTGCCTACAACGTACGCGCGGCGCGACGGCCGGCGACAGCGGCGACAACGGGATTACCGTCGTTATACTTTCCGCCGACTTTCCAAAGAGGTTGGTTTTTTCGGTAATAAGCTTCGCCGCCCGACCCTGGGTCGTGACCACGACGGAGGGACGACGGCCGCGGCGGAGGGGCGCGCGCTCGGGATATAACGTGGTGGATAGGCGCGTGCACGTAGTGCTACTACTGCGACTATACGATAGCGGCAGCCGCCGCGTCATCGGCGGTGCCAAAATCAATAATCAGTATTGTTTATCGATTTTTTTTCCCTACGCTCAACCGTCGGCGAAGCCGCGCGCGTTTCCCGTACAGCCGCCCCCGTGTGCGCGCGTTATAGTAGTATCGTTCTCACGCGCGGACCATAGTCGTTCCGTCGCTCGCCGTCCGCCCGCTACTATTAACGTATCGTCGCCGCTACCGCCGCCGCTGTCGTGCAGCAACCCGCAGACGCCGCCGCCTCAGCTGGACCGCAGTCGCTGCAGTTGGTAGATCGCCGCGGACGAGGAGGCCTGTAACCGCGCGCAGGTAAAAATAAAAATAAATTTAAATACAAATGTTTACGCATACGTATTTATTCGAATGTAATATGTATGTTATGCGCATAAAATGTTTGGGTATACCAACACGAACACGGCGCCGCATGGCAATAAATCGCTATCATCGACCGTCGTACAAAGTTCGATCACCCTAAAACAGGTTACCTGGATGTATTTGTATAGGTACGTCTTAGGAGATTTCGAAACTTTCATATACAGCGTACGGGGTATGTGGTACGCAAATGGTCGTGTTCCGTTGCATCGTCAACACATCGTTGTTTTTGGTTCTTCGACGACGAACTCGCAGAAAATAATAAGAATAAAAAATATCGACCCACGTAATAATTATATGCAGCGCCTGATAAACTCCAAAGTCGGAAGTACATCATTTGCGCATACGTACTTTGCAATTGTATGTACGCTAGGTTTATATTATGCATCGGTGCTGGTATAATGTATTTTTATTGTTTTAATCGAACGAAAAATGCAAAACATATATTATTTGTATATTACCTCGAACCATGATATATGATTGATATCCGTTAATGAATTTACATTAAATACAATTATTTCTTATTATAATCTACAATGTTTAAACTAAATTATAGTAGGTGTATCTATTATATATTATGTATGGTCCAAATTTTTATTTCTTATCGAATTAATTTTTATTTAACTATCCTGCGTGAAAATACTCTCATGGCTCGTATATACCAACTTTTATGTTGTACAGTTAAACGTCGGTCGCACGTGCCGTAAGTAATAATTATTTATGAGGTATTTTCATTACTTTCTCATGAAAGTGTATTATGGTAGTTTCATAAATAATCACTATATATTATATAATAATAATTATAATAATGGTAACTATAATGTATCGAGAAATATCTCACAAAAAAGATTACCGATTTAAAGATCATCTAATATCTATACACATAGTGGTGCCGATGTCTGTTTCATATGGTATTAAATAAAAATAAAATATGAATATAATTTCAATAAATACTGAGTAGGTAAATTGGTTAATAACTGTAATTTTTATACAGTCTTTTATCCAAAATCCAAGTAACTATATATCCTATACATATATCATACATACATCCTATAACTTATACATCCTAGTAACAATGTACCCCTGTCCACCACGGGACCACCTACCTAAATTAGGTATTGCATTCGTAACTTACACATTGGGATCGGCGCCACTGTATAGATAAATAAAACTATATAAATTAAATAAGTATGATATTAATAGCCATATACTCGTATTATCAAATAGTGATAATTAGTAAATTAACCGTTACATTTAAACAAATTGAAGATTGTTATACCTAATTCATAACATTTATTAAAATTTAAAATTGTTTGTTTTTATTTTAATACTTGTAACTCATTGGTACTGTTAGTATACATACGCATATATCATAGACAAACTATAAAATTATCCTTAAGATTTCAGAGGAAACTGATTGTAATTTATAATACGGAATATTTTGAATTAAAAATTGGAATAATGGTGTCAATTGGGACAGGCATTAAGATGTTAAGTTGAATATTAAATATTTCTAGCATTAGAATAATTTACATACTATAATAGGTTATGATATACAATGTCTCTCTTCATTAAATGGATGATCATAGTTCATAGACATAAAACTATATCCGGCTATGTATACTTACGTATACTGTATTACTTTCAGGTTTCAGGTAATCAATTATAACAATTATAACTCATAAGCTATAACCGTTGTAAAATTTATTTTATCTAAAATAACTGATCGAATTTGCATACACCAGAAAAGCACTGTGCATGTTAACTACAATTCTCCCTTTCATGAAACATACACTAACTATAGGCTTATCTAATGCGCATCACAATATTTACAGATAACTATAACATATTACTATATTTGATGTACCTATTATTATAATACATTTTATTTAAGAGCATTATGTTTTTTTCTTTTAGGTATGTAACTACATAAAATAACAAAATTTAATTTACTTTTTACAAAATGTTAGTACGATGTTAGTTTCAATTAAAATTTTTAATTTTTTATTAGCAATAAAATTATGAAGTACAATGTCAAATTGTCAACTGCTTAAAATATCGCTATATACTATTGTACATTTAAATTAACTTTATTTATAGTTACTTAATATTTTCTAATATCTTTTAATATTCATAACATTTTTAAAAATTATTGATTTTTAAAGCAAAAAAAATCTATAACAAGTATAAATATTTTTCTGAAAATGTTGATACTTAAATTTATTAATCGAATATTAAAACGACAATTCATTGATTAAAATATTATAAAACTTCGAGTTTTTGTGGTTTAAAATTATTTAAATAATAGAGATACTTCTCTAGTCAAGGGTATAAATCGACGTAAACGTTATGAATGTTTTAAAAACTTCTTTTGTAGTAACTGGATTCATATAAAATATTCATGTTGTGTATAGTAAATATTATCAGTGGTGGATTTAAGGTCAAAGTACGGACAGACTCGTGGAATTTTTTTTTAGTATTCACACATATAAATTCGTATTGATTTTTGAAAATATTAATAATCTTTCAAAATTGAAAACATTATTTAGAATTTTTTCGAGTTAGAAACACTTCAAATGTTGTCATAATTTCTATAATTAGTTTTATCAACGTCGTTAAGTTTCAAATAAATGATGAAATATTTATTTGACAATAAATATATGAATATCATATGATGATTTAATAATAAATCAATGCAAGCAAACAAAAAATAAATAAACAATGTATTTGATGTAATAATTTATTTTATCTAATTAAAAAGCTGGGAATTTTCTGTCAGATAGACCGAAAATGATTTTATTTGAAGTGTTTTAATAATACTTATGATTAAATCTATGTTGGTCAACGAAGGGCCAATTTCTAGGAGTTTTAGAATATTTGTGAATACGATGTGTTCATTGTGTAGTATATACGGTGCATATTTATGTAGTTATAACTATTTTGTTATATTTATTCGATTATCAATTGATATTTAATTATTGAATAGAATATTATAAAATGATTCACACTAATAGTAGTTACCATGGCAATATCGATATTGGGAACCGAACACCTCCCTCGCTTAATAAAAACTAACCTAACTACTTAACGAAATTCTGATTCGCTTTAATACAACCATACCTTGAACCTTTTCAATGCACATCTGAATCATAAAAATTGGTTTATAATTTTTAGGATACCGTGCACAAAAAATATTAGTGCTAAATTTAGTATATAGATTTAAAAGCTTTTTTACTACATACTTAGCGCTCATATAATTTTTCAAACTCTTAAATAGTAAAAAATTAAAATTGCCTAGTCAAGATCATATAAATAAAATATAAATAAACAAAAATTTTATCTTTATTTTTTTTGTCTTAATTTTAATTTGAAATTTTTTATAAAAAATATTTTAATAAATTTGTAAAAGATTACATTAGGATATATTTTAGGACCATTATCATTGAATATAATAATCAATTTTCACACTAAAAAGTAAAAAAAAAAAAAATTAAAAATAATAAAGTCTAGGTACACATGAATTTAATTTTTATTCATCCTCTGGTTATATGTTCATTGTAAACTTACTTCTATTCCATGAACTATAAAATACAAAATAGTCTAAAATCTAGTTCAATTTTTGATAATTTCTCCATAGTTTGTGAAGTATCTACTATAGAATTAAGAAAACAATAATTTTTCCTTAGTTTGTAAGTTTATGACATTGTAATAACGTTTAGTATGTTGACATAAATATATTAAAAAAATCAACTAGCTGATTTAGTCTAAAAATTAAATACCTAAACATTTTTTTTTTTTTATATAACGAATGGTCTAAATTGTTCTTCGTGTACCGCCAAAATTAAAAACGAGTAACTGTCTTCTGATACCGACAATTCAACATAGTCACATGATACATTTAAATTATTTTTAAAATACTTTTTTTCTAGATCGCAATAAACATTATGTCCAACATGGCAAACGCAGAAAACTATCAATTAAAATGGCATAGTCACGGTGCTCATTTACATTCTACTATTGCGACGTTACATGGCACCACGGCATTTACCGATGTGACGTTGAGCACGACTGATGGGCGCAACGTGTCAGCACACCGCTTCGTACTATCGGCTTGTAGCGCTTACTTGAACCAAGTATTTCAGAGCTGTTTGTCCAACAATTTGGTTATCGTTCTACCTGCAGACATTAGTTATCGTACGCTTTGTATACTACTTCAATACATGTATAGCGGGGAAGCAACAGTCACCAACAGCCAGCTAGATCGAGTGCTAAAGGCCGGCGAAGTGTTGAGGGTCAGAGGACTGTGCCGAAGTAACGAGAACACTGTCGGTGTTGTTCCCAGCCAACTGACTCCCGATATTAATAAAGATGATATAGCGAAACAAAAATTCAAGGGAGATATGCCTCTGTCGGTCAGATCCGATGGTAACGAAAATAAAGAAAATGAAAAAGACAAAGAAAACGATGATAGTGAAGTAAAAAAAGAAAACTCGGAAAACGAAGATCCGATGCACAATGCTTTACAACTGGAGATCACAGTCAAAGAAGAACCATTAGAATGGAATGACAATGATCGAACTGAAATGACAATTCAACCAGTATGATGATATATTAGATTAATCATTGGCATGACTTAAGAGTAAAATTATTATCTTTAAATATTTAGATGTATATTATTTAATATTTTCAGGAACTATTTTCCAATTATGATGAAGAAGACGAGGAAGCGGATTCTGATTATTATGCTCCGTTGACGTGCGATATGTGTCAAGAAACATTTCGAACTCCAGCCCTTTGGGTTAGACACATTCAAACTCACGAGTTAGGTTCGATTACTGATTTACCAAAAAGAAAACGAAGAAAAACCACTGTACGTAAATTGTTTTTACATTCACAATGTGATATCATAAAATTGTATTACATTATTCTCGATATAAAATTATATTTTTTATAATTGAACAATCTAAATATTTTGTATTAAACTTTAAATAGGATGAAGATGATGGTGGCGAGTTACCACCTTTACGTTGTGAACTATGCCAACAAGAATACCAGACACCTGGGGATTGGGTGCGACATATTCAAAGTGCACACACAGAAGAGCAGTTGGCTATCACAAATAGTTTAGCTAGTGGTGGATCTGGTATATTGCCTTCAGCCAAACGGCCACGGCCAAGAATAATGAATGGCCGAAAAGTGTGTCCAACTTGCACTAAAACATTTCCATCACATGCAAGTATGTTGATACATAGTCGAACACATACAGGTGAACGACCATATCAGTGTGGAGTTTGCAATAAAGGTTTTAATGTAAAAAGTAATTTACTGAGACATATGAGAACATTACACGATACAGTTATAAGTCCTAATGCTATGGTTGAATACTGTAATGCACAAGATGAAGTACCACCAACAACATAAAGTGTTAACCATTTTGATCAAACTTATATTTAAAATTGAATATATCTGATTATAAATATTGCGACCAGGATAAAATGATGACCAAGCACATTTGGCATAATTTCTGGACTACCTCTCTGTATTTATAAAGATTTAATGATAAAAGGCCAAATAAAGTAGATATTGGCAAAATTCTTTTCAAAATACAGGTTAGCTGCCTGATCATTATTTAATCCTGACATATATCATAGTATACATATATTTTATAGGTAAACTTTCCAACTTAATTTTACTTTCCATTTATTTCTTTCAATATTAATTGACAGCTTATGTTTATATTATATTTTAATAATGTGCCCTATAAGATTTTACTTCCAATTAAATAATAAGAAAATGTACAAGTGTACCAATTGGTACAGTTTTTTATGAGATAATCTTCTGTATTAGTGCAATGCTTTTTAATTATTTAATATATTTTTTTTTTATAAAACTTTTAACTAAGTATATGATAGTTTTGATACTAGTACAAAGTAAGCAGATGTTAAGATTAAAAATTTATTTTTCAACAATGATAAAAAGATCATTGTCTTCCTGCAAATATTGAATTATATTATATTGTGTAAAATCTTAATGAAATGTATATAGTGATGTAAAAATAATTAGGAATCATTCCATTTTACATTATTTTTCAACGATTTTTTACTTATAGCAAATATTTATTGTACTTATTCCGAAAATATGTTAACTTGTAATATTAAAAATGTACTTTTATTATATGCTCAGTAACTCCATAATAATAACTTTCCTTTATATTTATTTCAGTACTTTATTTTTTACAATCTTATCATGTTGTATATATATTTAAAAGAAATTACAAAAAAATTAATTAAAAAGAATTTTTTTAAGTATATAAAGAAAAATTTGGTTTAAATACTAAATCAGTAAGTTTGTCCTTAAGAATCATTTACGTAAATAAATGTATATAGATTAATCATCTTCTTCAATTTTAGGTGCTAAATAATATCGGATATAACCCAACTCTTCAATTTGGTATTCTACAACTAGTGGAACATCTCCCGACATTGATAAAATAACCTAAAATTGAAACAAACATAAGTTTAATACCAAAATAAATAAATAAATATTAGATATTAGTTATCTTACTTGTGGAGCTAAAGGAGCTGCTTTACAAAATAAATTTAGGTAACGACAAGCGAACGTCAAACATACAGCTTGTTGCAACTCAATAGTGACTCCATCTTCTTCTTTATCAACAGATGAATTTTGGGAAAGTTTAATATTGGCTATAAAGGTAAAAGATAAATAACAGTAAAAAATGCATTCCAACAAATATGTTTTCAAAATTACCTGATCCAATGTCACCTGATGTAGAAAATTTGACTCCATCTTTAGTACAAGCAATAATTACTGATTCTCCAAACTGACTCAAATCTCGACAAATTCTGGCAAACTCAGATGAAGGCATCTTTATTATGCAAGAATAGTTTGTTTCCTAAAAACATATATTGCTCACATTAAAAATTATTAATAAAAATGTAATTAAATATATTCAATTTAAAATTTTAAACTTAAATTACAGATATTAAATTTTTTAAATATTTATAGAAATTTCTTGTATTAAGATAACTTCATAAATTTATCGATGCAACTTTAATAATTTCATGCCAATCAATCGTTTATTTAGAATTATTTTAATACCCAATTCAAAGATGGATTAATTTTATTTAATTTGAAAAAATTAGAATTCTTGAGCAGTATAATAAGAAAAATTAAGTATCATGTAAATGATAAATACATCAACTTATTATTTTATTCATTTTCTTGTATTGAATATAAACAGCAATCTTATATGATAGACATAAACACTAAAAAAAATTAAAAGTATACAAAAAATTTAGTTTCTACATTAAAGTGTATTTTTTATTTTTAGTACATAAATAATTATAACCAAAGTATGATAAATTAAAAATTAATAAACTATTAAAATTTTTAATTAATAATATATTAAATAAATTAATGAATAATTATTAATTAATAATTTTGATTTCATTACATATGTTATTAAATTTATTAAACTAATTGAAAGAAATTAATTCTATTTAAAAAATGATTAAATTAAACTCTATAAATAACCATTAATGATGAATACTGATGAGTTTGTCTAATTAATTAAAATGAAGTAGATTAAAGTATACAACACTAATTTAACTATACTTCTTAAATATAATTAAATAAATAACATACAGGAATACCAAGATGTTCTTGATCTAAATTCATCAATTTCATTTCATAATCCGACATTTTTTCTTGATTTGATGTCTCAAACATAATGGTAAGTGTATCTGCATTATCTTGAGCTTTTATGGTCATTATATCATCATTAGAACAACATTTCATGATTTTCACCATACTAAAGTAATTTAAAAATATGATTAAATATTGTTACCGGTTAACCTACACTTATGTGTTTTTCATACCTTTCCAAATTAATGCCCATTGATAAGTTGCGGTCACAACGAAACTTATCAAATCCCGAACTTTTTAAACACATAGATACCAAGCTAACGTGAGCATCGTCCATGGCCTGTAGCTGAATTCCAGAATCGGAACAATCGAATGTAGCTTCTTTCAAAAGTTCCTTAATGGCTTCCAAAATCTTTTTGAGCTGCCCGCTCTTCAATAATCTGGCTTCGAACATGGTGTGTACTTGAGTGAAAACAAAAATTTGACTAGTAAAACAATATTAAAATATCAATAAAAATAATTGAAAAGCGTCCACGCGGTGACATGAAACAAACTCTAACAAAGTGTCGATTGGGAAGTAAAACGGAGCACAATTCAACTAGTAACCCAAGTTACAAAAGATTTGGCCAATAATGGCGGGAATATTGGCGGCACTTGACAATGTGACCAACAAATGAACCAATTGTTTTTTACTATGTCTTAGCTTGTATTTAAATTTATTTTCTAAATAAAAATAATATTAACCAATTAAATGAAATACATTTTTCTCATTTTATTTACATGTTTTATAAATCAATGTGTGAATAAAATACAAATTTTAATCAAATCAAATTATCTGAATTTCGAACTCTTTATGTGTACACAAATTGTGCACACTGCCTGTTATTATCATTTTGTGGTTTTTATCATGATCGCATATCAGTGCATCACGATATAAAGATAATACGATTTTCTTAGTGTTGCTGTAAAATACGGTCTACAATGTGTTGCGTTTGTTCAGTCGCGTAACACATTGTGTAGTTACTACATTTGCTACGAGAGAATATCTGTTGTTTGTGTTCGACGTGTTGCCGTAGCCAAAATTCTTCTTTTTAGATTAGATGTTCTGTACAACTTCACCGTCCTTTATCATTTTTATTTACATTTCTATAGCTTTCGAAAGTGCATTAAACACAATTATAAATCTAATGAAATTCTGTGCAATGAATTTAAATTTATTTTTTTTATATAAATATACACATTTAATTTTTGTTAGTTCTTAATAAATATTTAGTGATAAAATGAGTTCTGTAGTTAACTGGAATCCGCGAGAAGTTTCTATTTGGTTGGAAAAAAAGGGTCATAGTAAATATTCTCAGCAACTTACTGAAGAGCACTGTATCGATGGACGAGCTCTTTTACTTATTAATGAAACAGACTTAAAAAGTCCACCCATAAGTATAAATGTAAGTAATTTTAAGATTTAATATTTAAACCTGTATAATATAGTAAGTTATGAACAACTACTTATGTTCATGGTTAACTTATTATTTTAATACCTTTTAGATCTTGGGTGATATAAAACGTTTAATGTTAGATATTCGTCAGTTAAAAGTTGAAAATCGACAGACGCTTTTACAACTTGGGTTTGACCCTATATCATTACTTACAAAACCTGTTTGTGGTTCTCAAGTTTATGGAACTCAATTTCGACCTGATGTGAGTACAATAAATGTAATTTATAAATAAATTTTAGATAGCAATTAAATTGTTTTTATATTGTTTCTTTGTTTAAATCATAATAAATGCTAAAGTTGATAAGCTTTTACATAATAATTTTTTTTATTATTTGAATAATGCCTGACCAAAAAAAAAAAAACACAATAGAATAGGTTATATCAATAATTTATGTTTGTCATAACCAGAAAATATATTATACTTCCAATTATATCTATAGTTGAAAATAATTGTTTAATACTGTAAAATATGTTGCATTGTATATTTTAAAATTGTTATAATATCTAATTCATAGTCAATTTATAAATTTAGTATCCAATAACATTAAATATATCTAAATTGAATTATAATTTAAACAAGTTTTGCAAATTGAAATGATTATAAATGATTAAATCATATAATAAGGAAGTAACTTAACGGTCATATTTCTACATTATGAAGCTTGAAAAACTTTTCTAGTTGTTTGGTTAATACTTTTTAGCTTTGCTTTTTTTTTTTCTTAACTGTAGTATAATTAGAATATTTAATACAGATATTTTTAAGAGTACTATTTGAAAAATAGTTTTAAAAAAATTTCCCAGTTGTATTTAATTCAACATTTGATAAGATTTACTTATTCATATTTTATTTTAAACTTTGTAGGAAATACATTTGAAGATACATAATTTGTTATTTTTTATTATTATTTACATTTTTATAAAACCAATTAATTGGTCTTTCCATAGCAACAGTCTTTACCAAAATATAGCTTTTATGATACATTATTATTATTATACATGGTGTTATCAAGAGTTAAAAAAAAGAGTTGAGTGAAAAATTACTAGTTTTATAGTTGTTTTTTGAAAATATTAATATATGTTTTTGTCAACTGATTTAAATTTGTGTGCTGCAAATATTATCTAAGTGTACTATTTAATTATTTATGTATTATCTTTTAAAAAAATTAAATAATGCTAATAAAAATAAAGTCTCAAAAAGTTGTCCATGGTTGGACATATGCTTAAAACCATTGATCTAAATAACTAGGATTTTTTAAAGATATAAATATAAGTAAAGTAAGAACATCTGTGTTTTCCTAAATTTTGAATAATTTTAATTTATAAAAAATATTCCAAAAATAGTTAAAAATTGTAAATAAACTATACATATAAGATTAAATTTAATAATGAATTCTTATCTAAAATCTATTTTATTTGTTTTTAGATAATTAAACATTATATTTATAACAAGCATAAACATTTTTTAAATTTATTTTTTAAGTTTATAAAATAGTTCAAAATCTGTAACCTTTAATATTTATAAAATTAGTTTGATGTTTATCTGCTTTGGTTGATTTTTATTTTGGTTGGCGTATAGTTTAGGTACTATTGTAGTCTAACTTAACAATGACCTTTAAATATTTTAACTATGTATTGAGCAACATAAAACAATTCAAGTCTAAATTAATATTAATAATAAGAAAAAAACAAAATTACAGTTTGATTTAAATTATATATTTTAGTTGTTTAGGTACAAACATAGATTTAAAAAATGATTGCTCTTAATAATGTTAAATTAAATTAATTAAATATTTATAATGTCGATCATATTTACTTAGTTCAATATAAAAATAACATTGAATATTTATTAATATATCTGAAATAAATTATAGTAATTTGACAAAAAATAAATATTTTAATTATCATATTATACATAATTTTGTCAAGATTATCTGCTACATTTTTACAAGAATTATAATTCTTCAATTGTGTATAATATTTTGTTAATAACATAATTATAACAGTTAAACTGTATGAGTTTCTAGCTATTTTATTTTGTACTATTTATAAGTATTAAGTATATTATGAAATGTTATACTGAAAATGTTAACCATTAAGTTTAGTTAATCTACCTTATTTTGTTAAATTGGTATCATGGTTAAACTATATGGAGGTAAAATTATATTTAGTGAACTTTTAATTACTAAATAGATTTTCAAACTCATAATAAGACTATGTAATTGATCCAAATTGTACATCTAGGCAATGTATAATTATTATAGTATTTAATAGTATTAACTCGTTTTCACAGCTTAAAAAATGATTAATTTTCAGCCATTCAATTATTATGATGATATTCATATGAATCATGGATCTGATGTTACAACGGCGTCATCTCATAGTTCAGAATTTGAAGAAGATAGACGATTGAAACCAGAGGTAATTTTTGTTTTTTTTTTTTTTATTTTTAAAAGTAATATTGTATCCAGTTGACTTATCTCTACTTCTAAATGGTTAAAGTTTTAAGTTTGAAATATATTTTTAATAGTGCCTTATTTAAAATATTTTATTTTTAAGTGACTTAAAGGTTATTTAAAACTTAATATACGAAAATGAGTTTGATATTTAATTTAAAATAACATTATAACAATTACATTGCATATACTACTACTAATATTGTCTACTGTTGTTCATATAAGAAAAATTGCAATGAAAAGAAAGTTAAAAGTAATAATGAGTACAATGAACAGCTTTAAAAAACTTTTCTTCTATAATTAAATATTATTTATTTATTTGATGTAAACACCTAAAGGGCTCAAGTACAGTGGCAATAAAATATTATGTATTATGTATTATAAATTATGTATTTTTATTAGGATTAAGTACATGTGAAGAAAATATACAAAGTAGCTGTACTAAAATTTACATTAAGTCCATTTACAATTTCCAAATTATTATTATTTATATTATTTCTCTACTTTTATAAAGGAATTATTACTTACAATAAATAATACAAAATGTTGAATTTAAAAATACAATCAAAGATATGAATTACTTATTAAATATTGAAATTTTTAGATTCTGTGTGATTCAAAGAATGTATTGATATTATGATATGGATCTTATCACATATATATATGAATTTTTATATATCTGCTTTTATTTTATTATTTGTATTTCCACCATTTTGATAAAAATCATAGGAAGTTTTTGATAACAAATGTAGTTTAGTCGGTGATCGGCAACCTTTTTGGATCCTAGGGCCACATTCACAAATTAAAAAGGGTTCATGGGCCAGACAATACATGAAATTAATATGATATTCAATGAAATTTCCTAGTTTTGGAATTTAATGTTGGCTGTCAGTGGCCGATTGTTGGTCTAGTCGCTATTTATGGTTAAGTAGGGGTTTCCTTTCTTTCCCAACAAAAATTTTCTCTATAGAAAAATTGACAATATATTTATAAAAAAAAACGGATTAACAGTTTTCAATAAAATCAAATTTTTTTTTCATCATAACTACTAAAATATACTACTAAAAACTACTACTAGGAACTTGAACTGTTGACTGAATATTTTTATGATTGTTCGTTATTTAATTAATTTTTGATATTTCCCAAATGATATTCAATTATATTTTGATTATAACGGGAAGAAGAGAGAGTAATATTTTAATGCTATTATTTACCAAAGTGACTTTTTTTTTTTTTTGAAAGTTTCAATACTAAAATTGCAATTTACCTTCTTAAGAAATTTGGTTTAACTATTTTATCAACCATCTGAAAAAATATAAATTTACATACTTATTTGTGTTGGTATTAACATTGTTGTATTTGTATACAACAATACATGTTGTATTTAACATGTTATGTTTAATACAAGTTATGTATCTATTTATAATTTGGACTTAGAATTAATGGTTATTAAGATTATATATGTAGGAACAATTATTAGGATGATATGGTTTAAGAAACTAATAATGACATTGTTCCATTTTTTTCTATTTATTGTTTATTAATAATAATAAAATTTAAAATTTGCTTTATACTTATTATTTACAATTTTTTATTTTTATTTATTTATTTATTTATTTTTTGATGATAGACTTCTTTGTAATATATATTTAAATGGACTACTTTTAACTAAAAAATATTACGTCTTAATACTGAATCAGTGTTACGAAACAGTTATATTTCCGTTTTCTACTAACTACTGTGTAAATTAAGATAACAATGTCAAAAATTAATTTATACCCCAATAAAGATTAATATATTAATATTTAAATGTAAATATCATTATCTATTTACGAATAAGTAGATGAACAATATTTATCTTATGAATATATTTTGTTACCTAACTTTGGGGGAGGCAGACTATGGAAAATGCCCCATTCTAAGAAATTTTAAAAAGTCGGCAATTCTTTGTCTAATGATTAAATGCTAAAATCGGTTAATAGTAAATTTTTATTTACTCAGAAATCAGATAATATTCTCTTTTAAATACACGTTCACGGTTTATTAAAAGTTGGGAAACACTGGCTCCTCCCCGGTTTATGACAATAGTTATTACGTGAACCCTATAAACTTTATTTTTGGTATATTATATATTTCTATATATGTGATCTTATTAAAACAGTTTTTGTGATATCGATACCATAAAAATTGAGCTCATAATCTTTAAAAAACCGTTAAAATTGTTCCTATTCACCCCAAACTACGGTACTTTATATTTGAGATACAATTTTATGTTTTTATAAATAAGTTCTGTAAAGTATTAAATATACAAATAATAAAATTATAAGTATATAATTAATTAGATTTATATTATTATTCCATTAAACCTATTGATAGGTAACTTATATATGTAAATAAATTAATGTTTTACTATATTTAATATTTTTATTTAATTGGCGTAAATTAAAACGTTTCATGTTCTTTGTTTATCATCATGACATCATTATTCATTATTAATCCTTACATGTTTTGTTCTAAAAAAATATTTTTTTGATAGTATTTCGTCCACAAATATTAAATATTATGAAGTTGGCAAATTTAATAAGTTGCTCCACCCTTTCAAAAGTTGAAATGACTCCTCTGCCTAACCTTTTATTATTGCCTATTCAATATTAGAATAATTTTTGATTTGGTTTGATCGGGAAATATGTTGCTGATTGTAATGGTGCTGAATAACATTTTGAATAGTCTGATCGATAGCCATCAATTTAAAACTTACACCCACCCCATCCAAGAACAAGATTGTTAGCAATGGCGTATTTATATACAAACACTATAGACACGTGTCTACAGTGGTACATTTTTTAAGGTTATACGTTTTATGGTATTACATATAATTTCATTTATATACGTTTTTAGGTTTTCTGATATTGTAAAATATGTTACATATATTCCTATATGAAAAAATAGTAGACAATAGCTTATCCCACCAATAGTTAACATGATTTATATTTTCATAATTTCTTATCGCCGTCTATATATATTAGGGTGGTCCTTAATTTTAAACTTTTCTAATTTTGATTTCTTACCTCCCAATTTCGTTAGTTGATGTAAAAAAGTATCGTGTGTTAAATTTGACTGTAATAACTCACCCCTTTCTCTTGTCACAAGGTGGTTGAAAAATTATCATAAAGATAGTTTATTTGATTTTTTCAATTTATTTCAAAATCTGAAGCATTTATTACAAAAATGTATTGAATATTAATTATTTAAAATACGATTGTCTATAAAATATATTCTTCTGTAATTTTATTTATCTTGTCAAGTTGACATTTTTTTTTAGTTATTTTAATCAGTGGCGTATTTTCAATTTTTTCGGGGGGGGGGGGGGG
>NW_020273556.1:0-57973 GCF_003268045.1 Sipha flava | reverse complement strand
GTTTATACATAATTAATATAAACTATATATTATATTGTAATAGTTACGTCCTTATGCAGTTTTTGGAGGAAGTTGAACTAAATATATAATGTAATAATCGTATAGTCTTATGAAATATTATATAGATGTACCTATATATTGTATTTAGCATTATATATTATAAAGTATTGTTATAAAATAAATTCCAGTTGTCTCGATTTTTTAGCCAACTCCTCTATCACTTCATCAACAGTAATTTCAACTTCCCTGTGAATGTTTAACATACCCAATTCTGCAAATATGTAAGAATTGTTGTTAATTTTTTATTTTTTGGAGAGGTTCTGGGGGGGTCCATTACCCCTGGACCCCCCTCCCGTAAATACGCCACTAATTTTAATATATTTGCCAAACATTTAAGGATACGATGAAATATTTTTTAACGAAATTATTTAAAATTAAATTACGTATAAAAATTGTAATTATTAAAAATATTATCAGATGCATTGATTATTTGTGAACAAAAATAATTTATTCTATGTTATCGAAATAGGCCTTATTTTATTAGGTATCGTTGTACATCAATATGAATAAGTATTGATATTGGTTTCCTGTGCAGCTTGCCACATGAATATCCATAAATGATAATATTACGAATATCCTCGCTACCCGTATGGTTCACTACAATGGGTAGAAATGACAATTACTACCGACTTAGTAGTACTGTGTAACTAATTTAGTTACTCTGCGTCAGTGGTCTCTAACACGCAGCTCGCGAACCCTTTCGATGTGGTCCGCATTGAATATTTATTTCTTCAAAGATTTTGATTTTAATTATTTTTTTTTTTGTTTTATAAAATATTTTATGTTTTCACAGTCTGGTACAAAATAAGAGATACCCAAGTATTAAGTGCAGCTCGAAAATAAAAATAAATTATTATTATTAAAAAAAAAAAATACACAGTAGTACAATGTCAATTTTTAAATAATCATATAAAATCAAATATAATCAATAAAAGAAATACATTTTGTCTTAATTTATTTTGTTCATTTTAGATTTAATATTAAAATGAGTAAAACAAAAGGTTTTTTGCCCGCGAACCTTTGACGTAAATATACATAACCCGTTGGTTTGAAACCTCTGCTCTACATGGTGTAATCAGTTAAAGACTAATATCTTATTCGAGTACCTAAGATTAACTCAAACTGATGAAAATGAAATTGAAACAATTGAATGACATGTTAAAAGAATTTAATCTTGAAGACTTAATTGACAGTTTTGCTACTACCAAATGTCGACGTAGACCGATAAAATAAATAATTATATAAAAGTTTGAAAATGTATTTTATTTTTTTTTCATGTTGTATTAATTATTTATACAACATTTTTAAATAATAAGAAATCACATTCTATTATTTCAATACAATTTGTTATTTAATTAATGTATACTTAATAGTAAATAAATGCTGACTTGGTCTAATATTTTAGTTATTAAGAGCATCTATTTTTCACAGGTCTACAAACAGGAAACAGACCTAACCCCCAACCTGGAGAACCAGCCTAAGCCAGCCTGTAAGGCCGGCTCATAGCTCGGGACCCCGGGTTCACCAAAACCGTTGTGCTAATTACCTAGCACCCCCTGGGGGGAACTAGCAACAATAATATACATTTTATTAAATATATTGTATATATTATATGATCTCAACACGAAAACTTCTAATATCTATAAATAGAGTGTAATACTTGATTCATTATTTTAGTTATTATTATACGACTTAGCAATATTTTAGTGTACAATTCAAGTTTTTGGAATGTTTAAAATATATAATTCTTTTTTTAAATATTTAATGTGTCGATAATATAAAATTAATGAAATTAATAATATGGTAATTAAGTAGCATACTTATATTTGTATTTAGTTGATTTATTGGTTCTACCAGTATTTTAGATTTAATTTAAGATTGTGTAGTTTCCGTATAACAACCGTACAACATAATAAAAACACATTCAGTAGAATCAATTTTATGTTGTTAAATTAAATATTATAGTGGTATAGGCGCAATTAGGGGTGGCTAGAGGGGCTAAGATCCTTCAAAAACATTCAAAGCCCCCCCCCCCCCAATAACCATACAGAACTTTATATTATTATATTGATAAATAAATAAAAATATGTGATTATTACTGAAAAAATTAATTTATTTTTTATTTTTAAGTTTTACTCGCCTTCCAATAAGCACATTTTTTATAAAGGGTGAAGGGTAGAAAAAAGTTTTTAAGAAATATAAGGGAGAGTATTCAGCCCCCCAAAATTTTTACTGTAATTTCGCCTGTGATCCGACAAATTATTAAACTAAAGTGAAGATAATTATTTGTGTTTTTATATCGATTTTATAAATTTTTTTAATTTTCAAACTAGTTATAAAAATGTAAAATATTAAAATTAAAAAAAAAACTCATTACTCAATTAGAAAATATCATATAAATGAATATTTAAATATAGATCATGTTCTTACCTTTAGATTTAATAACCTTTGTGCTTTTTTTACAGAATTTTTTACAAGCTCTCTACAGAGATTTGCGTAAAATCTCCTTTCTAATCTCAATACATTTTTCTTCCTAAACTATTTTTATTCATTCAATCATAAATTACCGACCAACACTTCCAAATACGTCATGGTTTTTTTCACTTTAAATATAACTATCATTAATTCTGAAATTCCTCAAATAGGTATTCTTTCGCCCATATTGTTCAATATTTTTATGATTTGAATCAACTCTTTAGTCAAAATACACTTGTCACTGATTATGTTAATGACAGTCATATTATCAATAATTGATAATATGAATGAATTATTAATTAATGAATTATTCATATTGATTCATTAACTGCCTCAGAAATTATAAAATCACTATAAATCCACTTCTTTCACTTTAAGGCATGGACTTTATCTTGATATTACCTTGAATAATCTACTTATCCCTTCTCTCTTTACTGTTAAATATTTAGGCCTCAACTAGGGTTGCCAACCATCTTACATTGAGCAGGATCGTCCTACATTCGTTTGATTTGTCCTACATTCAACAATGCTTTAAATTTTTTGTAGGATAATAGTACAATTTACAAAAATATAATTTTAATTTTAATTATATTATTATACTAACATTTATTAACTATTAATTTACATGATATATTGTACGTTGAAATTAAATATATTATTAATAATCTAAATTAATAAAAGTGATATAAATAAAATGCATTAGATGCTTTTGTTAGTAATTATTATATTAAATTATGTTGTTTGTAGTATTGTTTATTAAATGATGCAGTAGTGTAGTCAAAGGGTCATAGGGGACCAACATGGCCCATGGCCCCCTCCCCATTAGCCGTATTGGTAATACATATAACCAATATAAATTTCCATATTGGTGGTTTTTTTTTTTAAATTTTATATATCTTTTCTTTGGCTTTGTCCCTTCCCATCTTCATTCCAAAATCCTGGCAACGCCATTGAAACTATGGTATAAAATGGATATAATAAAAATTGTCCTACATTACAAAATTTGAAAGTTCGCAACCTTTTTGTCTCAACCTCAATAAAAGACTAACATGGCAAAATCATATTAAAAAAAGATTAAGTCTCAATGCTCGTTCTCGCTTACTATATATTTTACTCTCAAAAAATAAATTGACCGCTCTAAAAGATTCACTGTTAATATCTATAATGCTCTTTAATCCAATGTGTTTGTATGGAATCCAATTATTGGGATTGTTGAAAAAATTTAATTTAAAGCGAATACAAGCATTTCATATTGTCACACTTCGCAAAATTACAAATGTTCTACTTTTTGTTTCTAATTTGACTCTGCATAAAGACCTTGGCAATAAAATACTTGAGTCAGAAACAGTAGATTGTATAAACTCTTCTCTACTAGATAAGAAAACCACGAAAATGTATTGATAAAAGGTTGACATAATATGTCAAATTATATATTATTATGATATTATTATTATTATTATTATATTATTATATATTATTATTATTATTATTATGTTATATTATATTATTATTATGAGATATTATCTCTTTACTTTAAGGAAATTCTCGTTGCAGTCTCAAAAAGAAATTATATAGAACTAAGATAATTCTTATCTTAATACCAAGTTAAGTGTCATCAACGGGTGGCTTCTTAATCACGCGAATTCAATATATTTTTATTCTTTACCTTACATTTACTTATTCTGCTTGCTTAATATAGTTAGTAAACTTTTTTTAATAAATAAAATTAAAATTAAAATATTTGATTACCTCTAGGTCAGTTTAGTTATACTAAGCTTACAATACAAAATAGGTTTTACGGAACTCAGATTTGTTATATTGTACGTTTGTAAAACGTAGGCAAACACGTGGATGTGACCTGCTCTTAATATCTACAAAATGTATATTTTTAAATTTAATTTACTCAATGATTGGAGATTTAACATCTTTGTGTTTAGATTTAACTTATAGAAAAATATTCAGATTACTACTGTTGGTTTCATAATTTATATTTAAATGGTTATTGTTGATATACGGACTTCTGCGTATTTGGGGCAGTTGATCTTTATCATGTTTGTCACATAGTAGACATTGCACACTGTTGTCAATTCTTCACTAATAAGAAATGTGTGTGATGAGCGAGTTTTAAGTGTGTCCCTCCCATAATTTTTTACCTTTTCTTTTCTTTTTATGCCCTTCTTTTAATAATAAATATTTCAAAATAAATAGTTTAAAATTCGTAATGTAATAATATTCAATTTCGATTTACATATATTTACAGTATAAACCCTTTTCAACTGGAAGTTTTATTTTCTTAAAGAACAATTCTAATAAAATATTCCTTTCTCACAAAATGAAATTTTCCACAATAAAGTTATACTTAAGTCAGTTTTTTTTTTTTACAATGGTACTTTTCAGAAAAAAGTTTTTAATAATCTTAGTACTGTTATTCTTCTTGTAAGATTGGTCAAACACGTCTTATACTTATTTATATAGTAATTTATTTGAATACTATTACACTGATAATATTCGTGATGTTATTTTCTTGCTTGACGCCATTGGCAATATTTTTAAGACGTAAAATTGAGGCGTACATGACTCATAGGGATACCGTTATTTAGAAGTTTTATGAACTCGCTAGTTAACTATTGCGGAATTCAACCGGTTGTTTTATGTTTATAAATATTTTTATTTTTTATATATATCTACCTATTTTCTGATTATTAAATGTATTTCAAATATGTTTTTTAGTTTTCTTATTTATTTTTCTTTGAAAATACTTAAAAATTGATTATTTTATTGAAGTATTATTTTCATTTAAACATCTGTATAAATATTTTACGTAATTCGTTTGGTATATTAAAAGAAAAAAGCCTGTAATTTATTTGTTTTAGAAATAAATTATTCAATATTTTTTATAAATATTGGTGAGTAATGATTATTTTTTATATTTTAAATCATTGGTTGAGACTGATTTTTAATTTTTTTAGATCAGATGATCTCTATATTTTATGACTACAGATTTTAACATTAACAGTACTCAATATCTCTATTATATAAAATTACTCAAGTATTTTATTTTTCTAATTTTACTTTATAAACTTATATAACAATAAAATTCAACTTTATTTTCTGTATAACATATGATTATGAGAGATATTAAAATGTTACATTTTAGCTTTCTATAGATTTTCCTTCTTAATTAGTAGAATAATATATTTAAACTTAATTTACAATAATCATTAGCATGATACAGATGATTATTTAATTTAGTGAAATATTTTTTTCTATATTTATACCAAGTTATTTTGAAAAACATTTTCTTATAGAAGGTATATTACCTACATAAAGCTATTATAAATTAAAATATAATTCATCTAAAAATATTTTTTCAAATGTATATTTCTTAAAAATATTTATATAAGTGTTTAAATATGCACTAAAAATACAAAAATATACGAAAAAAATATTTATAAAACAAATGTCAAACTATTATTATTAAAATACCAATCGCTTCACTATATGATACAAATAAATATATAATTTAAACTTTTCTTAAAAATAAGAAGAATTAATTAATGAACATAAATTAATTATAAATATAAATAATTAATACTACTATAATTACTTTTTATTATTAAGAAAAAAATGTTTAAAATGTTACAAAACTGGAAAATACTTAAAAAAAGCAAAATAGCAAGTAACAAATTTCTTAATATGCAAAAATATGCAACATAAAATTTCGTATTTAGTTTCTTCGTTATCTAAAGCAAATTTATAGCTTATATAGGTATTTTTAGGACCTCTCAAAAAAAAAATAATATGTAAATGCTATAAATTATGATTCCTGCTTATAACTGTATTGTCCTTATTTTTAAATGTAAACAAATGTGTTATAAATACAACTAATATAATACGCGGCTTATACTAGGAACCAGTGCCTTTCTGGAACAGATATAACAATTAAGCTATTGAGGAAATCTTGAAAAGCCATGAAACTTATTTACTAAAATAATAAATAAAAAAAATAACTTAAATTTAAATCAATTAAATTAAAAAATATAATACACGTTTAATTTGTAGTTAAAAAATATATGTTTTTAATCAAGAACTGGTATCTAACCAGCTATTTTTTCTCATAAACACATAAATTCAGTATTGTATAATCTAATTTATGTAATCTGTGAACTCATGGGCCCCTAGTAGCCAAATTATATAGTAGTAAAATTATCTTTTTAAAAAAAATACATAAAATAATATTATTGAATTTTTATCTATTATCAAACTTTTTTTTTAATTTTATAAGTACTTGTTTATATTTTTATTTTTATAACCAATCTTAATTTATGAGTCATTTTTAGATATATTCTAACACAAATTATAATAATTTATTAAATTCCCTCCTGAGTGTAGTTTCATTTGAGTATTTGAATCATACTACCAAATGTATTTAAATAAATATTGTAATATTTAATTTAAAGTTTTAAATTAATATTTACTAAAATAAGTTGATAAGATTACGTTTATTATTACTATTTTAATTTAAGAATACTCCAATTCTGTTTTTTTATTTAACTGTTTTCAAACAGATGTTATCTGTTTTATCATATTTTAGATATGGAAAACTCTCATTGCAATGGGCTATCTTTTTACCGTAACATGGATCACAGCATTTGTCATGGTAATTGTTCATGATCGTGTACCTGACATGAAAAAATATCCTCCATTGCCTGATATTTTTCTGGATAATGTGCCATACATTCCTTGGGCATTTCACATGTGTGAATTGACAGGCACAGTTTTATGTTTTGTATGGCTTACAGTATTGGTCTTCCATAAGCATCGTTTCATATTGTTACGGCGGTTTTTTGCGCTCTCGGGTACTGTCTTCCTTTTACGATGCATTACAATGATTATCACTTCCTTGTCTGTACCGGGCACTCATTTAGAATGTACACCCCGTAAAAAACCAGCATTTTTAGATGGCAAGTTAAATATAAATAATTAATCACAATTTCATTACATTTTATTATGTTTTCATACATTTTTTATTTCAGATGGGAATTTTATTGGAGATATGGTGTATAAAATGCAACAAGCATATGTAATATGGAGAGGAGCTGGTATGTCAATACAAGGAGTTCGCACTTGTGGTGACTATATGTTCAGTGGACATACAGTCGCATTAACAATGTTAAACTTCTTCATCACTGAATGTAAATTTATATCATAATTACTTATAAAATAATGTCCATAACAGTTTTTCATTTAAGTTATATTTTACCTTTCACAGATACCCCACGTGACATTTATCTGTTACATACCTTCAGCTGGCTTATGAATATGTTTGGTATATTTTTTATACTTTCTGGTCATGAGCACTACTCCATTGATGTATTTATAGCTTTTTACATTACATCAAGACTCTTCCTGTACTACCATACACTTGCAAATAACCAAGCATTAAGTAATAATGTTGATTCTTGTCGAACACGAATTTGGTTTCCCTTGTTTAGTTTTTTTGAATCTTCATGCTGCTGTATGGTACCAAATGAATATGAATCAATAATAGAAATTGCAGAAAATCTAGCATGTTCAACATACAATAAATATTTAGTTATTAAGTCAGCAATCAAGACTCAGATTTTTTTACTACGGTCCCTACCATCTAACCAAAAAACACAAATTGGTTCATCTACTTTAGTTGGCACAAGCACAATTGGATCCAGAACACCGATTATTTTGCATAAAAAAAAAAGATAATGAGTTAAGAACACTCAAATTGGTGAATTAATATAGCTGATATTCATAACCTCAAGCACAGTGTATAGTAATAAAACATTGAATTTTGTGATAAAAAGTTAATATTTTGAAGACTAAGAGTCAAACATAAATATATTTTGTTACTTTTCTTTAGTGTTTATGAAGTTGTTCTTAGAATAACTTATCGATCACTTCCATTTTGTAGGTAGTGTTCATTATTTTTCTAACCTATACATGATATCCCTACTACTTCATTTTTATTTATAAGACCAAAAAAATGACTTGTTACTGTACTATATATATATATATATATATATATTTTGTAGATTTTTTTTTTTTAATTTTATAATTTTTTTTTTTTGAATTCCTATAGTCAATAATTCCTACTTATTAGTTAAATTATGTAATTTAAAGAATTTATTACTGGACCTCCTATCAGTACCTAATTATTGTTTAACTCTAGTCTTAAAATGTTATATTTAAATGTCTATCTTCAATTAGTTTTCATTTAAAAATGATGAATTGTACTTTCTGTGCATAAATGTTTTTAATATGTTAAAAAAATATTTTAATATAAAATAAATTATGAATTTATGAAAGCTGTTTTTAACATGTTAATTACAATTTACACCTTTTAAAAATATTTTTTTATTTTATTGCATCATTAATTACTGATTCAAATTATTATTTTACATAAATGTATTGTTACTCTATGTCATTGAATGATATACCATTTTACTATTTTAATACATTATTATATTACTTTATTAATTAGTTATATTCATATAATTTTATCCAAATAGTTGATTAATTTTAATAAATTAAACAAATCTATTGTACAAATATGTATCTTTAAAAGAAGTGAGTATATTGAACATTCATTGTATGTTAACATTTTAATATGCTCATAATTATATTTTAACTTGAAATCAGAAGTTGTTGGGAAATCTAGTGTTTCAAAAATAAGTCTTGCTAATTAGTTTGCTTTATTTATATTCAGAACCATAAAAATATATTGTTCATTATATTGATAACATAGATTTTAACGCAATAACTGTTACTTATTGAGTCTATCCATAACCAAGCAAACTTCTGAATGGACAAAAGATGTAAATCTTTTAACAACTTAATTATTCGATCATGATTTTATGAAGTTCAACATTCGTATAATTTATTTATCCTTAATTCATAATATGCTGCTCACCATTCTATTATATTTCACCTTCCACATGTATGATAGTATGTGTTCATAAAGTTATTATTTTACCAGATATTTTTTGATTCATACATCTATTCAACTATTGTATACTTTTCATTGATTATAATTATTTTTAAAGAAAAATTACCATTTCATTATTAATAACAACTACAATTCATTATCATATAAAAATAGTCATATTTTTTTAGGAAACATTTTCAAAATTATGAACATTGCAAAAACATTTCTTATCTGGATCAAAAGTCCAATCTATTATGCTTTGTAAGCTTTACATATTTTGTTTTGTTTTTAATTGATGGAAATTTTAGGTAAATAATAATTAATAACACAAATAATATTGAAAATGTATATAAATATGTCTTAACCCTGTGAGTATATCTACATTTAAAAAATAATCTGATTGAATTTTATTACTGTTCCATTTATCAAGGAATTAACAAATAAGAAAATCTGTAATAAATCAATTATTTTTATGTAAATGGATAAATATTATTTGACACTTGTAATTTATCATTCTAAATTTATAAAATTATTATTTAATAAATGAAAAGAAACATAATTCAGTGTCAGCATAATAACATCATTAATTGCTAACTTATTACCTCAGTTATTTGTAACATCCCAGTAAGATTTTTTTTAAGAAAACAAAAATAATAAATTAGAGTAAGGCTATTCAAATATATAATTTTCTTTTTTAAATTTTCCAGGAATATAGTTGTGAGAAAAATACCATTTACAATAATGTTACTGAATAAGAGTTGAATCTTTATTATGTTACTGATTTTGTAATTTTAAAAATTAATATTTTTTTTGAACCGACGCCAACAAGGGATCGGATTGTTCCTGTACTTCCCAAACATAGAAATTAATATTAAATATAAATAACAAAAATGCATTTAACTAAATCAATTTTGAATAAATTAAAATATTTAATTAAAAAGTTAAAAATGTGAGCGAAATAAATATTTATTACAATAAATGATTTTCATCATAACTGTCAATAGTTAATCAAGTGTGTATTAATAGTTCTAAAATGTATTTATTTAAGCAGTGTACAACCAAATTTAATAATTTTCATGAATTAATAATAAAATTATCACAATCAAAACATATTTTTATAATCATTTAAATTATTTCGAATTTGATATTGTTGATCACACATTGTTGGTAAACGTAATTCAATAATTATAAATTACAATTGAACACATTTCAATTTTTCAGAACAAAACTATTATAACAATTATACAGAATTACATGGATATAGGAATATCAATAATGGATTTTAATTTACTCCAAAACTATTTTCCAGCAGCATCAGTCTTCAAATAATTTAAAGAATATTAATTTCAATTTTCAGTACAAGTGCATTAATTATTAAACAAAAACTTAATTTCATTCATATGGTATTTTATAAAGAAATAAGTTTAAGGTAATCTACAAATTGAATTTTGTAGTTACATAATACACATAAACAATAAAAGTAATAATGATAATGCTATAAATGTAATAAAGAGTTTTAATGGCGAATTTAGTTTTAAAATGTATAATTTTTATAACAATTTATCAAGATCAACAGAGTAATTTTTTTTAAGGGAAAATCAAAAAATCATCAGATGTATACCTTCAAAATTAGGGTGGTTAGCACACTATTTTTTTAATTGAAAAAAAGTCAATTACTACTAACATATGTATAATTTAAATTGTTTTAAAAAAATGTAATAAACCAAATAAGTAATTATAAATAAACAATGTTTAAAACAAATAGTATTTGAGCAAATAAATAATTTTGGGTAAAGCACACCTAAGAAAAAATTTTAAATTTAACCGGACGGATTTTTTTACTGAATTTTAAACAAATTCTATAAATGTTATATTTATTAACCTACAATATTTTAGACTGAACATATTAATGACTGCATCTATAAAAATTACAGCCAATATTATACATTTGATTATGTGAAAAACATTTATATGAAGCTGATTATTATTAACTATTATTGAAACAGCAGGCATTGTCTTTGTTCCTTAATCTAGTGTGCGAATATGTCAAATGTTATATGGTAATAAATTTCAGGTGTTATGCCTTAACGCACAGATTGATACAAATGTATTAGGATGATGCAAATGTAAAACAGGTATTACAGTAGCAACTATTCGGTATTCAGCTCTTAGAGTGTTCAATGTAGCATTAATAAGTTGTCGACATATAGGCTTTTGATCTTGCGAAACTTTATAAAATATTCGTAACGAGCAAATAGCATCAGTTGGTGTTGATGTTGGTTCCCCACGCAATAATCTTTTTAGTGAATAACGGAAAGCTTCTTCTAGACCAATAGCAGATATAGATTCAGTAGATGTGTCTAATGAATCAGCGATAGCTGATAATGAAGTGCAAGATCCTGTAATGAATAAATATTGTTACATATTTCACATCTAAAAATATTTTCTAAGATAAATACCTGAAGATATATATGTAACAATGGCAGCTACATTGTTTTCATAGTTCCAGCGTCGACGTATTGAAACTCTATAATTATCAACACAACAACCGGTTTCTTCATCTATATAAAATAATGAAATTAAAATAAGATATAATTATTATATTTAATTTAAAAAAAAAAAACCTTAATTATATACTTACATTCAAATCTAGCATTATGTCTATGTGCCCACAAATGCCATTCGACAATTGCATTTCTTGGTAGCCGCGATACTACTATATAATCTACAATAGCATTGTTTGTCCTTTTCTCCCATTCAGTTCTAGCAGCATGAATATATTTAGTATGAGTAACATAACATATACCCTAAAGATATATATTTTAGTTAAATTGACCAAATCATAACTATTTATTATGAAATATTTTAAGGCAATTTACTTGTACAACATCTCTAAGTTGTGTATTAGAATCAACAGCTTTAATAATTCTACTAACATGTCGTAATGATAGTTGACATTGTCGTCTAATTCCGCCTTCAACAATATTTAATGTACCAGGTACTAAAGCAATTTGTCCAGCAACATAAATAATATCACCAATCTAAAAAATCAAATAAATAAAGATATATTGAACATATTTTAAATGTATATAAATAGAATAATAAAATCATAAAACACCATAGATAAGAACTTTATAAATTTAATGTTAATTACAGATTTCAGTCTAAAATATTGTCAAATTACATATATTTATTTAAAATATTTATTAATTTATTATAATATATTGTTGTTTATTTTTATATTTTAAAAAAGGTTTTATACTAAAATATATTATATTGCATATATATATATATATATATATTGTTATATACTATATAATCAGTTTTGTTTTGGTACTTGCATATCAAATTGATGATAAAAGATAAATTGCATTACATCCAAAATGTTTAAACAAAAGTATTTATAGATAGGAAAGTTCTGTCCTAAATGATAATTAAATAATTTAGTATAAAAATAACAGTATCAATATAATTTGACACCTAGGCATACATGGAGAAAACAATATATTGCTATTATTAGATTTATTAAAAGAACAATTAATAATATAAGTAGTACAATAGAACATAATATTTTTCTTATACGTCCAAATCAGTCGTTAATTTTCACATATATACAATTATATTCATGACAAAAACTTTTATTAATTATTCAATATTTTAATTGGTAGTAGTTATTATTATAAGTACATATGGGTAAAAATGTAAGAAAAACAAGAGTTATGAATAACATACTATTTATTTTACAGTTAAATTTATTATCTTAGTTTTTTAGATTCTAAATGCCAAATTATATGGATACAGTAGTTTTAATAAAAAGTTATAATTTGGGATCCTAATAAATCACTAATAAATACGACAGGTGAGTTCCATCTAAACATGTGGGACCCCACAAACTTGATGTAATATGGGAAGTACTTATCATTAATATTATTATAATGTAAGAAACATGCAACTTTTTGTTAATTAAAATAATAAAAAAGTACCAAATCAATTTCCAAGAAAGAGTATGTTCGTAATAAAAAATTAGCTATTTACTCGTATTGCTTGACTATATGGCCCAATATTTGCAGGAGCCCAATGTGATATACTTTGTACATGCATTGTATGTCTGGTAACTGATGGAAGGTTTGTATTTGAAGAAGTCTTGGATGGTGGCTTATAAGCTACAACATCCATGAGGATAGGTGTCCTATCTGAAAGAGGTATTTCAACACAAACTCTTACAGGAGGACTAATTCTACACATTATTGATGCATATTGTGCATTCATATTGAGAAACTCTGTTATGTCATGAACATAAAGAGTAACAGCAACAACATCAGTTAACTCTAAATTTCTTTCCTGCAACAAATCTAAAACATTTATAAATTAAAAAATAAATAATATAAAAAAATTATTTTTATTATTACTAATTTAAATTATATATTTTTAAATGTTAGGTTTAAAATTGTTTAATTTTAAGTCATATTTCATACATTATACTTATTTTATAACTAGCAATTTAACTTTGAATAATTTCTATATTATAAGTTACTGCGCTTTATATTATTTAGTAACTCAAAATTTTTCAGCAAATAGGACTCAGACCATATAATTATTATTAATTAATTAACATATTTTTTAAATATATTGATATTAAACTTGTGATTTTAAGATAAAGAAGAATTAATGTAATTTTAAAAATTGTTTATTATTTTTAAATTCTATAAATACCTCTTAATTTTTCAAGAGCAACAATAATTGGAGATTTATCATCAACCCAGTGACCAGTTAACGAATTAATCCAAGTCCAACCATTTGGATATCCAATACATGACACAGAATCTGTTTCTACAAGTTCACCAAAACACATCTGACCATCAGTCTGATCAATTATGATACTATTGCAGTCTGGAGTATCATCATCAAAATTGTCACTATCAGTAATAGTTCCAAGGTCAATTTCTAAATCTTCCAAATCCATCAAGTGAGCTAGTGGGCTACGTACAGGATAACCAGCCATACGATCACGGAAACTTTGATTTTCATCAACATTCTTTAAGAAAAAGTTTATTTCATATCAATACTGAACATTTTAAAATATTTAAAATAATTTAATTAAAATACCAATTCATAACTAAGGCTAAAATTTGTACCAACCGGTTTTTTTAACAAGCAAAATTTTTTAAAATTTATATATCCAACGGGAGCAATTGTGTCATTGGTATGCATCACAGTTTCAAACTCTTCACTGAAAAATATCAAAACAATGTATCTAATTAAATATTTTTACCATAAATTATATTTTTAGTTGAAACGTTTAAAATTTTGTAAAAAATAAAATAAAAATATTATTTTATTGACCTTATAAGATTAACAAATTTTAGATAATTAATATTATTTGAACATATTTTTAACATGTATGTTCTTAATAAAAAGAATATGGAAAAACTTGTACTTGTATTTATAAATTAACGATGAATTGGAATAGATGATATTATTCAATTAACATTTTAAAAATGTTGATGCACTTTTGCCACTGTCTAAATATTTAATATTTTATTTGTAGTTTGAAATATTTAAGTAGAGATTTTATGTTATTTTTTTTTACATAAATTCATCAAAAGGAAAAGAAAAATATTTTATTTCAGATAATAACATTTTAATTATTATTTTGAAAAAAACATTTAGCAATGACTTTTATATAAACAATATTAACTAATTTTTAAAATTGTTAATATTATATATGAACCTAATTTGAAAAAAAAAAGGTTATACTAATAATGATAAATTTCATATGATTAAATACATAAATTTATAAATATATATTGAGTAGTATGGATTATACATATAATTATATGATTCTATTTAAAATAATAATAATAAAAATTAACAAATAATTATAATGCTGTCAACTATGTAGTAAAAAGTCCACCTATTTTTATTTTTATTTTTAATTTACTAAATATAGCTTAGAATACAAAAATAATTCTCTAACGAGAACTAATATCAAACATTACTAAATTGTATTCTAAAACTAGAATGTTGTCCACTATTACAACATTGATCACTGGAATATACATGGTAATAAATGTTGTATTTTAATATGTTTGTGATCGAGTGTGTGGATTTATTTGTATACTTACATGATCACCGATTTGGTGAATAAAGGGCAGTCTAGAGTGAATGTTTCGTATTCTCCACCTTCGCCACATATATTTAAGCCATATTTTTCATTCTGGAAACCAACACAAAAGTCAAGGAGAAAACGGGATGAATCCCACTACATCTCCACTGTGTCAGACACACATTCCACTCAATATAAATAAGTAAAACAAACTTATACCCATATCCCATCCCAATACAGTAAGATAAAAGAAAATACCTGTAAAATGTTAAGTATAACCTATTTAATTAATTTCTTTTGTTCAAAAAAGTATAAATAAAGAATAACCTTGATTCATTTGGTAAATTATTAATAATCAAACTACCAAACTCCTTTAACTATACCTAATCTATAAATAAATAATAACAATATAACTTGCATAATGTATATCAAACTTATTATTGTAATGAAATAAAAAACAGATGCTAAAAGACATACAAAGACTAACATTCCCTAAAAAATAATGACTTATGAAATGCATTTCTAGAGACTTCATTATTGAAGTAGCATGTTAGTCATGCAATTTAGAGTAGTGAATATATAATTATTATATATTAAAGTTATATAAGTATACATATATCTCTAAATACAAATATATAGAAATTAATTAATATTTTTCTTTACCATTTTGACCAAATGAGGCATTAGCTTGTCAATTCGCAATCCCAAATGTTTTGTAGGGTCTAATCCAAGTGCTGCTACTTTAATAACAATTGCTTCAATATTGCAATCAATCATTTCTTGTAGCAGTTCCTTTTGATCACGACGCCATAAGTATGACAAAGAGCAAATGCCTAATCTTGAACACCTATAGTATTTATTTAAAAAATATTAAGAACTGTTTAAAACTATTTTGAACCCTTCAAGAATTTATAAACATCTGTTAACCTACACATCTTCTACACGTAAACGCTGATAATCTGAAAGAATAGCACCTACAGCTACACCATCATATTCAATTTGTGTCTGAAAAAGAAAAAAATGTCAAATTAAAAAAATAAGAAATATGCTAATATGTAATAGATAAATACTTTGATATTGGCAAGAAGATCAAACAAATCTTCAACTTCATCTTCAGGAGTATGAGTATAAATTTTTTCTTGTTGCAATGCTACCCCATTTGTCCGTTGCCTGAACAATGGGAGTCCCATAGCTTCTGCATACAGTTCTACTGCTTGGTGACCAACACTTTGATACATGTAGCTATCCAACTCATCTATATAGTAAATACAGTTGAAATGCATTTAATAAAAATCAGAAGATTCATATGCCATAAATTTGTATACCTTTGCTCTGTGGTTTAAGATTGGCCAATGCAACAATGTCATGGCCTGCTGCTATGCACTGCATCATGTTATAACAGCTGTCCTTACCACCACTGATTAATGCAACAACTCTCATATTTAACCCTAAATGACAACTACTTATTCATACACGATTTAAAAGCGAAAAATTTAGTGTTACAATCACTTATCCAACTAGTTATTACGAATTACAATCACCTTTAATGTTTGTTTATATATTATCTTTTATAGGTCAGTGCAAATGGTGTGTGTTCACAGCATCAGAAGAACAATGTTAGGTGTCATTTTGGTTGGTTTTTCCTGGGTAATACAGACAAACAAATTGACGCGTATTTACCACCACAAATATTATATTAAAATTAATAAACGATCCAACGAATGTTCGAAACAAATTTTTCTTTCACGTACATTTTCGTTCTAAAAAAAATTTTTAGCTGGGCTGTTATCATTAACGCGTGAACCCTGATTTTTATCAAACCAAATGACGGGAAAAAGAATTTTGTATCCGACTGTTTGGTTACCTTCGCTCGTAACGTTTTTTTCGAAGCCTGCTGATAAAATTCCGACTGTTGGTAGTTTACCTTTGATATTATTTATTGTTTAGCATTGGTCAAGATATTATTTCCCTGCAACCATGGTCAAAAACAATTTATTTTAATTTTAAAAACTGATAACAAACCCGCATTCGGTACATACTTATGAACTTTTTATTCGTGTGTACAATGCATATTGATAAACAAAGTTTGTATATTCATTATTTTTGTAACTTCCGAAATTCCGAAAACTATTGAATTGTTGAAGTAACTCAATTCAATTGTCGGCGATACACCGTTAGACGTTAAATTCTATTTTTCTCAATTAAGTAAGTACAATTTAAAACTTATTAATAATATTTTTAGTCATTTAATGCAAGTATACCTAAATTTGCATTGATGATCCATTCTGATTTCTAAGTACCTCATGATTAATATAATATGAATCAGTTATTGTTTTCATTAGTGAAAACAAAAAAAGATAATTATTCTAAAATTATTCCTTTATACAAATTTCTTACTTTTTCAGCCATACATTTTTATTAATTTTATATTTATTTCTTTAAACTTTTTTATTTCTTTTTCTCCAAGAAATTACCAACTAAATTCAGATGAATATAAATTTGACTAAATATTATTCTTTGCCTATATTTGTTGTGAAAAATAGACTTGTATTGTAAAAGTATATAAAAATTGTTTTTAAGACATTTTTGAGAGTAAATTCTGAAATATCTAGTTTATTTAAGTACATTTTTATAATTTTTTCCCTTCTTATAAATTATATTTTTAATAAAATAACTGTTTATATTATAATTTCAGTACATTAAGTGATTTTATTTGTTATTATAACATTTACTATAGAATGGAACCATCTAGTGATATAAGTATTGAAAGTGTTGAAGAAGATATTAAAAAGTCTTCATTAAATCGAGTGAGGAAAAGGAAAAAACAATTACATCGTGAACTGAAAAAGCTAGTAGAATTTTATTTAAGTGATGCTAATTTAAGAAAAGATAGATATTTTGGAAGTCTTATGCAAACCAATCAATGTAAGTGTATAAAGAATATATTTAAAATGTACTAAAATAAATGTTTGTATTATAAAATATAGGCATAAGTGTTGATACTTTTTTGAACTGTAATAAAATTAAGATCTTAACAACAAATCCTGAAGATATAATTAAAGCTATCGAAAGCTCTGATATTGTTGCTGTTAGTGATTGTAAAACTAACATTTATAGAATCAAGCCCGTTGAAGAAAAACAACCTGAAGATATTGAACGCTGTACAGTATATGTGGTAAGTTATACTTCATAAATTTGTTATGTCCTATTTTGTGTTAAAATATTTTTTTTAGGAACAATTGCCTGCAAAAGCTGATCATGATTGGGTAAAATCAATGTTTGAAAAATATGGTAGTGTTGCTTATGTTTCGCTACCTAAATTTAAAAGCGGTACTATTAAAAGATTTGCATTTGTTGAATTTATCAATGAAGAATCCGCCAAAAATGTTATCGAGGTACAATTTAATCTTATAATCATTTAAAGTAGTATATTAAAAAAAAATATATTTATGTAAATAAATGTACTCGTACTCATGTATAAAATATTGATCATAAAAATGGTTAATGGTACATATTTTGAATGCCAACTTATATATTATATTTTAAGTGATTTATATATTACGTAAAAACATATTTTTAATGTTTTTTAATTTGAAAAGCAATATTCCTTGGTCAGTATATGTAATACTACTATATTGTATATATGATGAATATTTCTGAAATATTTTGTGATAAACCGCTAAAAAATATTATTTCTTGACTATGTTTTCATAAATTAAATTTATTTCTATATATTATTTAAAAAACAATACATATTTTCTAGGAGTATAAAAAACTACATAAAGAAACTAAGATTCTCCCAGAAGAATTACAAAGTATAATTACTTTTAAAGAAGATGAAGATAAAAAAGATATAAATGAAAGTTCTGAAAATACCAATTCAGTAAAAAAAAGAAAACTTTCCGTTAGTAATGAAGGTGTGAAAGAAAAAAAAATTAAAAAAGAAATCATAAAAGTTAGCTCTACTGGGATTAAAAATAATAAAAAGAAAAAGAAAAAAGATAAACATAGAAAAAGTGATTTGGATAGTGAACAAAAAAATTCTTCTTTTGAAATAAGTGATTGTGAAAATAACCAAAGAACTATCTTAAATGAAAGTGTTGATTCCAGTATTGAAAAACCTATTGACATTATGCCAAGTGATGATGTTAAAAAAGATAGTAATATTGAGATTAATAATGAAGATTCTACTGTAAAGAAAAAAAGAAAACGTAATAAAGGAAAAAAAGTTAAATTAGAAGCTAATATATCATCTCCTGGGTTGAGAATAATGTCGAAGTATAAAAATATTTTTTTAAGTACATTTTAATAATTTAATTATAACTATTATTATTTTTAGAACTGAGTGGAGAAAACTAAGAAATAAATTCTTAAATATGCAACGGGAAAAAATGTCTCTATTAAAAGCTCAGTTACGGCGACCTAAGTATATAACAAATTTCAACACTAACAAAAATCCTGATGATAATGATGAGCAATTTAAAAATATTGAAAATTTGGAAACTCAGAAACCTATAAACACAGATATTCGTGTCAAGTATGAGCCTGGTGTAATATTGAAAATTTTATTTTCAAATCCAATTGAATGTGATAAAGTATTCAAAGTAATACATTTTTTATTGCTATACTAATTTTTAGAATTTAATAATAAAGTAAAGGTAGGGACACACTATTATCACGTCACATGAGCTCACGTCACGTCACACGATTAATATGTGAAATCTATTAATACGTACTGTTTTAAGATGTTAAAAACACATTACCCCCCACTCACGTGATATTGTAATATTTCATTGCGCCTCACGTGATATCATGTTTCTATTTTTCTATCGTTTCACATATTTTATGTTACATTTCATTTCGATTTTGAACTTTGACTGGTTGAAAATTGAAGCTTGTTTTATACAAATTCAGTTTTTATTAGATATGGAAGAAAAATTAATAGAACAAGTGAGACTTCACGAAGTTTTATTCAATTATAAATTGACCAGCTATAGGGACCAACATATCCGTCAGGAAGCATGGGAAGAAATCGGGAGGGAATTACAAATGAAAGGTTAGTTTATAAATAGGTACATTAAAATACTAATCAGCTCATGAAGGTATTCAAATTCTTCTTTTTTCATTTTGAAGTACATGTGAAATCTATGACTGTCTTCACTTAACTCTTGCACTAATCGATTGAATTCCCCAAGTTCTTCTCGTTTTGTATTAGTTTTATGAACCCATTCTGACCTTTTTTTCTTTTGTTCACATATAACGATAAAAACAGCAGCATTTTCTAAATCATATTCCCAATCAGAAGAACTAGTTGAACTAGCACACTCCATCTTGAATGAAAGTCAATACACTGTGTATTCAAATGTGACCAAACCACGTGAGTGATGTGATAGTGTGACCATTTTCAAACATACCTACGTGATGTGACGTGATAATAGTGTGTCCCTACCTTAATAATTCTTAGCTTGTATTATTTGAATAAACCTGAAGTTAGAGTGGTTTATTAAATATAATCATACTCATAAATATACATACTTTGATGGTCAATTTAGGGAGCAACAATTTATTTAAAGTGAACTACCCATCTGTGGAGTTACCTATATGATACAGTGTACAAAATCAGACATTTGTTACAATATAAAATTTGTATAAAATAGTATATAAATGAAATTAATTATTTAAAAAAAAAAAAAGTAAAAAATACAATAAAATTTGGAATGAACTTGGAATATAAATTATTATATTTTAAACCCAATGATCAAGATTGTTGATAAAATAAAAGACTTTGTTTACAATATAGTTATGTATAATATTAAGAATATAAATGTTTATGAGTAATGTTAAGTGTGTCTTGCATGATAACTAAACACATTTCTTTGAGTTCTCTTAACTCTAATATATTTTTTTTAAAGAAGTCATTGAGCGGTGGCGATGCAGTTCCATGTGCCCCGATCCATAGTCCATGAACTTAACAATTATTTATATGGTATTTTTCTTTAAAGAAGGGGACAGTTGGCTCGTAATTGGATTTCTTCTCTTCATCCACTAATTTGTCTTGGTTATCCTTGTTTTTTTTCCATCGCAGTATAGGGTCCAGAATCATTCCTTTGAGTTTTGTTCGGTTATTTAGTTTATTTAATAGTTTTCTATTAATGGTTAATTTTAATTTTTGTAACCATGCAATTGCAGCATAAGACATTTGTTATTCAACTATATTGTACGTTTTGTTATACACAAATCTCAAATCTTATTAAATTATATATTTATTATTTTATTTAGTTATTTATCTGTATTGTTTCTATCTTTAATCATAAAATTTGTTTATGACTAAGCAGTTATTTTGTAGAATATGTACTGTATTTGGCATTTTTTGGTTAGGTTACTCATTAAAAATGTAAATTACATTTTCACCATTTAAACATAAACCAAGTTTATTGATTAAATTTAATGTTTTATGATGTTATTTAATTATTGTTTTTAAGGCTGAAGCAAAATCTGATCCTAATGTGAAATTTGTTGATGTTGTAAACAATTTTGAAGCTTATGTACGATGTGATAGTCAAGAGTCAGCCAAAAAAATTGTAGATGAAAATCGATGGCCACAAACCAGTCTAGTAATCGGTAAATGTGTATCTAAATAAATGATATATTTGTTATAATATTTTTTGATAATAGGTGAAGAAGAAAAAGCTTATTGGCAAAAAATTGAACATGATAGAGAAATTAAATGTGTAAAACAAAAAGGAACTAAAAAACCACGTGGACGTGTAAAATTAATTAACAGGGCAGAAAAACTTCTAGCTCAACATGTTAAGTTTACACAGGATAATGATGAATAAAATAATTGTAAAAATTAATAATTTAACAAAAATGTAATATTACAGTTTATTAGTTGATAAAATAAATAAACTACTATGAATATTAAAGATTTAGTCATTTTATATTTATATTTATTTATAAATTTAGAAATTTATAATAATGTTAGAATTTTTAAATATGAATTTAGAAGTCCTTACATCCCTGTTGGTTACCAGTTCATAGTTAAGATTGTTGATATTATTATAAGGTGGTCAGATAAAATGAAAAGAAATCCGGGACAATAAATTCTAACGACCTATTCATCCTATGTAACCATAACCACTTAATATTGTTATCTTACATTTTTTACCTGTGGGTTTCATTATGAAATATTAAATGCTAAATATTAAAATTATAGAAATAGAAAATATACTTTTATTTTCAACAAAAACTCAGTAGCGTACATTCAATCTTGCTCTTGTTATGGGGGGGGGGGTAACAAAAATAATTGTTATCTTTTTTTTGTTGCACAGATAAATAACTGCTATTAATAGATATTATTTTATACAACTTTTTTACCAATTTACAGTTTACTTTTACAGTAAATTAATAGCTATTGGAATATAAAAACAGCTTGGTTAACAAAACTTTTCAAACACCTATCAATATAATTATTTAATTATCATAATATTTGTATAGTTGTATATTTTAAGTTCAAAGCGTAATAATGAAACTACGACTATATTACACGTCATCAATAATAAAACAATTTTTTTTTTTTTTTTGGTCCTGGGGGGTTTGAACCCGGGAATCCCTCCCATATGTACGCCACTGCATAAAACTAATTTTAAAATTTTAAATACAATTTACATATTTTTGTAATTCATAATGACTTAGTGACAGGTAAAATTTTTTAAGCCTTTTTTTAACTGTCATCGTGTATTTTTGCATTTTTCATAAATGAGTAATTTTTTATAATTTCTTTGTAAAATTCCATACAACTTAAACCATATGCTATGATAATCAAACAACTTTCTACAGTTACCACATCCATTTGATTACAAATATCAATCTAAGGAGAAGTCATCAATGAATACATTTGTTCTATTGATGCATTTGAACCCGGCAATAATAATAGTAATAATTTAAAAAATAAGTTAAATTTTGGGACATTATTATTTTTTTTTTTTTTTTTTTTTATTTTATGATTTAACGGGCAATGCCCTTTTTACAAGATTTAATAACTGTTGTATTAACATGTGTGTAAAAGAACAAGGTGGTGTAAAAACTTATTAATTAATCTCATCACAATCACAAAATCAAATACTATAATGATCTTAATAATTCTAAAGCCTTAAATCTAAATATGTTGCGAGAGAATACAAAAAAATCTAATTTGGATGATAACTTATTGGCCAGAACAAAAGCTCTTGAGAAGAACGTACTATTTCCACTATTGGTATTATATTTCGGAACTATGAAAAGATCCAAGTTCCTTGTGTTAATGGAAGGGACGCGAAACCCTATTTCGAACAGTAGGTCTGGACAGTCAATGAGGTTGTTTAAAATATCATAAAGTAACATAATGTCTGTTATTTGACGCCTTATATTTAGTGAGTCTAGACTCAAAAAGTTTTCAATAATACTAACGGTGTCTCTTGTAATGTGTATATGAGTAATATAAGAAATTCTTTTTAAAAATTTATATTGGACATTATCAAGTTCATTTATATATTTTAAGTAATTAGGAGACCAAATAAGTGAACCAAATTCGAGGTTAGATCTAACCAATGACATATATAGGGTTTTTGAACTCTTTAGTATTTCTATTTATAAAACCAAGCATTTTGAGAGATTTATTTATAATTTTACTATGATTTAGTTTAAACGATAGATCATTCTCAAAGTAGATACCTAAATCTTTGATAGAATTAACTCTATCCAAAGAGTGGTTATTTATTTGATATTGAAATATAATTGGATTTTTATTACGTGTGAAAGTTATTACTTGGCATTTATTAATATTTAGTGGAAGAAGATTTCGTTCACTCCATTGAAAAAAGTTATTAAGATTGAGTTGTAAACTATTTGCATCATTAATTGATTTAATATCGAAATATAATTTTGCATCATCTGCGAACAACAAAATATTAATGTTAGTATCAAGGACCGATGGGAGATCATTTATAAAAATTAAGAAAAGTAATGGTCCTAGATGAGAGCCCTGAGGTCACCGCATACTCATCTGAATAGTAAAACGAAATTTTTACTGATTGTGTACGATTAGTGAGATAAGAGTAGAGCCAATTAAGGAAATTGCCTCCAAATCCGAAAACTTTTAATTTATGGTATAATAATGTATGATTAACTTATTTTTTTTATTTATTAATTTAAATTTTGATAGCTAAATCCGGTAATAATGCCTTATCTTGAAAAACTTTTGAAAAACTGGGACATGATTTCATATACTGGTAATATCTCAGATTTTCTAGGACGAATGGCCACCTTAAAGTAAAAATTTAACCTTTGAATATTCTAATTACAAATTACAATGTGTAGTTGTTTATTAAGGTTTCTATATATTAACATACAAAAATTATAAAATTTAAATAGAATTTTATTAATAATCTATGTAATCAAATTCAGAAGGAAAGTGAATCATATACTTTTACTTTGATTAGACAGTTGATATGTAATATATATTCATAAATCGTTTAGATTTTTTTTTAATAACGTCAAGCCTGGGAACATTGATTAATTAATATTATGGAATATGATTTCATAAAAATCTAACCTATTAAAATGTATTTAATATGAGGATAAAACGGATATGTAGACCATAAAGTAATTGTTTTTAAAATAATGATTAAAATACATATATGATGAATTGTAAATACAGGACATACTTTAAATCAATGGGTTGTAATCCCAGATGATTATTAAGTTGCAAGATTCAGGAGAAACAAAAAAATAAAAGATATGCAAAAGGTTAAGAAATATTCAGGATAAAATAGTTACACAAGATACGGTTGAAAGTTATAATATAATGTTTAATATATAATAATTTAAGCTTAATAACAAAAAAAAATTATATAGGTCTTTCAAGGAGCCCGGTTTCAAGACCCTTGCTCATTAGTAACTACAAATTGCGTAATTCTTAACTAATATCCTTAACCCCCCTTCCTCCACTATTCTTAGAACATTTTAGATTTTGTTAATTAAATATTAATGTTAATAAACATTAATAATATAAACCCCTCAATTGGAGTTTAAAACACATAGGTAAATTACTAACATAGAATTGCCCCCAAAGAATTAAACGCAATTTGTGAGTATACAATTATCGACCTACAATATCAATATGAGATTAACTATAAAATAAAGTTATGAAATTTACCAAATGAACTTAATTCTAAACAAAAATGTTTTCTTAAATATTTTAATATCTTAATATCTTAACTTGAAAGAATTGTGTGTAGGACAAACACTATTTAAATCCTATTAAAACAGACGACAGAAATTATAATTCACAAAAAATTAATTTTCATAAAACAAATGTTTTGTTATAATGATAGACAAATATTTTAATTTTTGGAATAGTTTAAAATATAAGCTTTTCAGTATTTTTCCAATGGAAAATTATATTTTTTTTGGAAAATAAAAATCCTACTTCATAAGTAAGTATACATTTAATTACTATCTAAAATAATGATAAGTCAAATTTGATAAATGTTTATAATACCTGAAATTATTTTAACTTTAATTTACAGCTTACATTATATATCCAATGAATATAAAAAAAAAATGGTTTATTAAACTTATTTGTCATCATTAATTTTATTAGTTGTAATCAATTTTAGAAAAAAGTAAATTGATATCAACAAATGTACTTCAATTTTCAATTCAAGCTTATATTTTTTGTTTACTATAACAAAACGAAATCTAATAATTTTAAAATATGTGTCAACCTTAAAAAAGGAAAAATATATCAATACTTATGCATAATAAGGTTGAATTCCATTATTCATGACTTCCATAGTTTTAGTGCACAAATGAGAGAATCCCTGTAACTTTTTAGGTACTATGGTTTTTGTAATATTATGAAAAAGATCAAAAGGATCTTGTACTGCAAGACCTTCGCCGTGAAAATTTTCCTTTAATCGCATGGACCAGTTATAAGGTCTACCAATTCTTTTTTTATTAAATCCCATTAGGTCTGGACTTTCAACTGGGACTTTGTAAAAAATTTCTTTAGGCAAAGCTTTACCGATAGCTGGACATAAAACAAATTGCTTAAGTCTATTGAAGTCTGAATAGAATTTGAAGAAACCAAATAGTAAATCCCAACAAGGAATCTCAGGTACTATCCATATTTGTTTGGCTTTTTCAAGAGTACAAAAAGTACAATCCCAATCTAAAAAAGAAAAAATTAGTATAATTTAATTATATCATAATAATAATGGGGAGGATGGTGGGTAGCCTGCTTGTGGCCCTCCTTGTATATGTTATTATACATGCCGAAATCTAACAAATAGAAGCAATCATAATAACAAATCTAATACCACCACATAGGTGCTGATACCCAGCTCATCAAGCACATGCCATACAAAATAAATAAAAAAAATAATAATAAAAAGTAATATTAAAACTATATTTTTTAATTAATTTTTATATACAGCTTTAAATGGGTAATTATGTTTTACATTTTGTGAAAAATAAGATATTTTATAACATTTAAAATTAATTTTGTTTTATAAATAGAAAACACAAAGATTTTTACAAAAACATAAAAATTATTTTTTCTGTTAATTAGATGAAACATATAACTGTTAAATATTTTACATTGAACTTCAATTAAAATTAATTATTGAAAATGATAATTTATTACTACTCTCATAGATAAAGAATAAAATAGGATAGAGCATTCACGGCTTACATTCAAAATCACTAAGTTTTTACATTCTGAAATAAAATATTACTCAATTATATCCAAATAACAAATATTGAACCTATAGTTTATCAAATAAAAGTTAAGGTAAATGCAGAAATGATACGAATTTTTGATACAAGTACTAGTATTGAAACAATTTTTTTTTTTTTTTTTACTAGAGGACACAAAAATACATTAAAATATAAGTTTCAACTAATAAATTAAAAATATTAATTAAACATTTAATCCAGGTTTACCTTCTATAAACATTACATCTGATCCACTTAATTGTTCTGAGTAGTTTGCGTAACTTCTAAGCAATTTCAAAGGAGGCACAACATCTATAGTCATTAAGTAAAAGAGAACTAGCCATACTAAAGCATAGCTAGTAAACATACTTTGATTTTTTAAATCATTTTGTAATGCCCAACGTTTAACAACAGCACAAACAATCCAATGAACTCGTTTATCCAATGTCAGATATAACCTAAAATTAAAAATACAACAAGATACAAGTTTTTAAAAAAATTTAAATATTTTTTTTTTTGGTATGATTATGTAATCACCTGACTAATTTAGTGTTATGTGTACTGAGACCACTTTTGAAAGACAAATCACAATGGAGACCAGATGGAGTATGCAGAAATTTAACAATGGGCACTCGAGCTGCAGTTATTAGTTGTATATTTTTAAATTCACTTTGAGAACGAAATATTTTTCCAAAATAGCGTACTAAATCTTCTTGAGCATTTAAATCATGACTTAACTGACCACGAAAAGTATTAGCTGTAAAAATAAACAATAATTATAAATACAAATTGTCTTAATTATTATGCACATCATTAAATTTTTTACTTAAAAGTTATTTAAAATATTGAGAGTATAAAGTTTAAAATATCCTTATAATACAGTATAAATATTATAGTATTATGTATCATTACCAATATCAAAATACAAATCCACATCACTCTCTTTAAGAGCAAGACCTGACATACGCGATCCGAAAGCATATGTTTTACTGCCTAAGAAATATTGACCACTATAACGATGAATTGCATTTATTAACATAAATAATCTTTGAAACATATTAGGATTGGAAATTTCATTATTGATTGCCTCAAGTTGTTTGTTAATAGTTTTCATGAGTATTTCTTTATTTCCAAACTCTTGTTCTGTTATTCTATTCAATTCAGGTAATTTTTCCTCTGTAAAAAATTGTTCAAAAATATGAAATATATATATATATATATATATATATATGTTTTTAATATATTCCTCTGTTACATTGGAAGAAAACAAAATAATAAAAAATAATAATAATATAATAATATAATAAATAATAAGATAGATTTTATATACTTTTTAAAAAAAAAAAGTTTTTAAATATTTTTAATGATTAAATAATAAATAATTTTAGAGACATTTTATTTAAATATTTGGAACCATAATAAATTGAAACACTATATAATTGGTTAAATCTATGTTATAGATTAAGTGATTTTATTTTAATTTATCTAAAATATGGTCTATTCCAGAAAATATCTTAGACATTTTTTTTTTAATATTTAAATAATTTTAATTTTATTTATTTGACTTACTTTTATTATTATTTTTAAAATTTTCTATCATAACTAAATAATAATTACTTTTTTTCAATGTGTATACATTATCCCAAACATTTTAATGTTCATAATTTTTATAAAATTTAGTATTACAAAGAAAAATATTCATACATTAAACACCACTGTTATAGTGAAAAATTACCTTCAATCTGAACAGAAATGGTAAATTCATACGTCGCTTCTAATAATTCTTTATCTTTTATCATTTCATAAGCAGAAAACCTGTAAAATATGAATTAAATCTTAATTTAAACCTACACTGAAATGTATAATAACAAATAGGAACATTTGGCTTTATAGGAATAAATATTTAACTTAAAAATTTGAACTATTTTCTTTTACAATATATACTTACAATTTACGATAAATGATTATAACAGAGTTCTGTTTAGGATATAAACCAAAATATCCGTAAGCTGCAAAAATTTTCTTTAGTTCAACCCAACCATTTCTCCTATATTTTGATTTAGCTCCTAAAACAAATAACAATTTAAATAATACTTCAAATATAAATAATATACATAATTACCTTTAATTTCAAACACTATTTTTTGATGAGTTGTTTCTTTTTCAATATGTTTGCCATTAATTTTTACTTGCTTATCTGTTGTTAAAGGTCTAGCATCGTTTGATGATTTATTAATAACCGTATTACCTTTATTTTCTTTTATTTCAATAGCATTTTTAACATTGTTTGCAGAACATAATTTTCTAAAATCTGACATTTTTATGTGTTCAATTGTTCTATTATGTTCATCTAAATTATCAGATGGACCAATTTGATTTAGATTGCAAATATCACAGAACACACTTTTGTTCCCATCCATAATATTTGAATGGGATTTTAAAATATGATCATCCCAAATTGTCTGTACTGAAGTAATAAGATCACAAGGTAAACAATAATTTACAGTCTGTAGAGTTATTTCTTGGTTTTGATTAAGCATATCATTTAACATTTTAATTTTCTGATCAAAAAAATTACAATAACTATGAGTATTAGATTTTAAAAGAGTATTACTATCTTGTTTAGAGTTAGTTTTGAAAAGAAGTGCATCTATTGCATGTGATTCATCATTCACATGATCATTTGATGCTCCAAATGTGTTACTATCTTGTTGAATATTTGATTCATCCATCTTCAAACTTGTGTCATATTGAATATTTGATTCTTGAGAATATTCATCTATTGCTTTAATTGTTGGATATATATCATCAATGTTAACTTTAGGTTTTTTTAAAGATAATTCATTCAACCTTATAGATAATGAATTAATTTCATTATTAGATTCTTCAAGTTGATAGTTATTATTTCCTATTTTTTGAATATCTCCAAAAGTAGTTTCTGTGTTACAAATAGATTTTGTTTCAGAAGTTTTTTGCAATAGAGAATCATTTACTTTCAAATCATTGGTACATTTTAATGATTTAAATACTCTTAGCATTGAATGAAAGCGATTGCTATAATGTTCAAACATATGTTTTCGTTGTCCAAACATTAAAGTTTTGCAAATTTTACAATAATGATCCATGCAAAGACTCTTGGAAGAATTAATATGCTTTTTATCATTGATGTGTAATTTCCATGTACATAAATCCATACATAAATAATCACAAACGAAACAAAAAAAACCAATGTTTTGTGTTGCATCATATAGTTCTTCATTTGTAACAAATTTAATTAAATAAGCATAAAGTTTATAAGGTTTAGGAACATCTTTGATTTCATTTCTTCTGTATTCTAAACTCATCATTATATGCTCAGGAGTACATTTGTGTCTTTCATAAACAGTGCTTGAAGAGTAAAATTCAATTTCACAATATTTGCAATAAAATAATTCAACAAGATCTGATGCAACTGATGCATGACTATCTGTATTCAAATGATTAAAATTATCAGATGCTTTAAATATTTTGTTACATGGCTCACAGTAACATGAAATATCATAAACCTTACATGCAATATTTTCCCTTGACAATTGTTTTTCTATTAACAAAGTTTCTAATGACATGTTCATAGTGGTTGTCTTATGTTTATTATTTAAATGTAATTCAATAGCATTAATTTTTCCATATAGTAAAGTATTACAACTTGTACAAAAATATGAGCGTAAGTAATACATTTCTGTTTTTACATGAGAAATTGCATGTTTTTCCCATAAATCATAGTTATTAGAGTAAAATTGGCATTCTAAACATACAAAATTATCTATACATTTTTTTGAGATATTTTTATTAGAATCTTGGTAACAAATCAATAAATGATTAAGAAGAGCAATCTCAGTGAGGTCAACTGGATCATTACATTCTTTACAAACAACTTTAATTTCATCTTCAAAATATGTGAACCAGTTTAAAAATGGTTTGAAATAAATCTGTGCTTGATTTTCAATTATTTCCAATGAATTTTTAGAAATACAAGGTTTTTGATCTTCATTTTGTAATGCAACTATTTTTTTAGAATTAGACATTGGTGATGTTTTTTGTTCTAAAAGTTGGTTATTGACAGAAGCATATTTTAAAATAATATGTTCACTTGATAATCCATGTTTGATGAATAATTTATCATTTTCAATACAAAAAAATTCAGTTTTACAAGGATAACAAACTATTCGCTTTAATTTAGTCTTGTGACTTTTATTCCAATGATTTGAATTAGAATTCACTTCAGCATATGTTTCACAATCTTCACAATAGTAAAAGTCTTTGCTTTTCTCATCTTTGTTAATACGTTGAAAGTTAAAAGCCATAAACATAGAGAGCTTATTTTCAGAATGATTTGGATGAATATCTTGATGTTCTCTTACATAATGTGAGTTACCATAACAATGTAATGAACAAAGTTCACATGTATACGAGACTAGATCACTTTTATCATAACATTTTATTAAATGACTAAATAAAATTAAATGTTCCTTCCACTGTTTAAAATCTGTTACAGTTATATCGCAAACTGCACAAAAATACAATTTTATTGTTGTTAAATATTTTCTGCCAAAATTTGATTTATAAATACATTCATCAGCCAGATGAACAGTTATTGCTTTTTCATTGGGAAACATTTGAAACTTGCAATCATTACAAGTAGCTTTTTCATTATCAATAGAAAATCTATTTAAAATTATTGGAGGCAGTTTCAAATTACATATAGATTCAAGTTTTTCATTGGATTTAGCTCTTAAACGATCCAACATGATATGTTCACTTGATAACAAATGATAGTTATATATATCTTGACTACATATAAAATATATTGAACATGAATCACACTTAAAATGTTTAGTTTTTTTGTGAATGTGGTTTTGTGGATTACAATTAATTGTAGAAGATGAATATTTTTTACAGGGAGCACAAAATGTCCATGATATAAGATTTTTACGATCAACAAATATAAAATCATAAAAAATGTCTTTCATGCAATTAAAAATGCATGGTAATCTAGATGAGTCTTTATGGATATTTTTGCAGTGGTTTAAAATCCATTCCTTGTTTCCAAAAAATACAGATTTACAACCACGACAAACATATGAAACATAATTATTGTTGATCATACATTTCTGCATATGACAATAACTAACCGTATGAGACTTCCAATCTTTTAACTTTCTAAATAATTTGTCACAAATCAAACATTTAAATTTGTAAAAATATTTCATATTTTCTTCATTTTTTTTTTTGCATTCAGAAGCATGTTTAGTTAATATTGAAATATCATGAGAAAATAAACAATGACAAAAATGACAACTGACCAAATCTATTTTTTCATCATACTTAAATTGAATTAGTTTTCCCTGGCCTACAATATCTTCACAATGATTTTTCTTATTTTCGATAAGATTTTGATCAGAACTTATATTATGAAATGGAAGCTTATTAACTTTAGATTGATCATTTTTTTCTAAGTACATAGATGGAACAGAATTTGAACTTTTAGAATATTTACATTTTTGAGTAGTATCAATACACAAGATAGGTGTAGTTTTTGATTTTGAAATGACTATATTTTCATTAGATGGTTCAATTTCTAATTTGTTTTTAATCATATTTAGCTCAATTCTGTTATTATCGGCTATTTTTGAAGTTACCTGATTGGGTTTGGCGTTCTGAAAAATAATTTTCTTCTTTTGTTTTCTATGTTCCACCAAATGATTGGTTCCTGCTGTATTTTCCATGAGTTATAAATGTTTTGATCTAAAACAAAGAAATAACCAATTTATAAATTTGATAAAAATGATTTACAATCATTTCAAATTTGAATAGTATAAACATCAATCAGAAACTCAACAAACTAAAAGAGGAATTGATGTCAACATTTAATCTTTCAACCATTTTTAATGATTTAAAATCCTTCTCTTAATGTATATGTTCATACTTAATAATACTACTAATAATGTAATGAAGTATAATCCATATTCAAATTGATATGATCCCGTAAAGTATGACTACCTAACTTAATAAAATAAATAATAAAATAGATTGATCAAAGAATTATAATACAAAAATACAAATCTTATAAAAATTCTCATAATAAAATACTTTTTTATATGTTAGTATTAAGCATTAACATTTAAGAAACCTATACAAAATCAATAATAATGTTTCAAAAATTTCATCCTTAATAACTGATAAAATTATTCTTTCATTTGTCATATATGCGCTGAGCTCTTTTGACAATTACAAAAAGAATAAAGGTTTACTTAATAATTATCAACAAAAAGAAAAAAAATAATAAAAATAATAACAAAGAATTAAGAACTAATTATATAGTGAATAAAGATTTTGTTATAAAGCAATGATATTGATAACTTAAGAAATATCGACTTACCAAAACTATGTGGACCAATCTACATAAAATAAAAACTTGACAGTTACAAGACAAAATATAATTGAATTATTCAAATGAAAATAATAATATATGAGAAACACCTAATGTTGTGTTTACAAACTTGCACAACCATAATATGAAACATATTGTTTATTGATATAAGCCTTTATAATACAAGTAAATTAACGTTACCTGGGTTATAAGTTACAATGAAACTAATTAATGAATTTACTTTTGTTTGAACAAAATTTTCACAGATAAGAAATTGTTGTTTGTGTACAATGTACTTGTTGCTCATTACACACAAATATATAATTAGCACATTAAAATACCTACAAATGTTATATTTCCCAGAGAATGAAAATTTGACACCTGAACGAACTATGTGCTTAATATCCAAAAACTTTTTGATAAAAAATTAATGAATAATATGGAATCACAGCAAACCGTATTTTTATTTATTTACTTACTTTATAGTAAAAAGCTAAGGACGTAAATAAAATACTAGAAACGACGTACTCAGACATCAATAATAAAATGTGTCGAAGTGTTCACGCCTTGAGGCTGATGGTGTAACAACACGATAATTATATAGTTATGTATATTTACCAAAGCTGTCCGTGTTCTGCAGTAAGAAGCATAGGGGATCAGGATTGAGCACTCGTCATTGGATTGGTGTCGTCAATAATTTAGAACAACTGTTTGATGCAAGTAACTATCTATAATTTATCGAATCACTAAAGCAATAATGCCCACAATCCAATAAAACAAGACTTGAACAACTAGACCACAGATTAATCTCCGTGTTTATTAGCTACGATTTAATTTGGAAATTGAAAGTCTAACACTGTTATCAGATAACGTTCCATCACCACTACAACCGCCACGGTTCAGTTACAAACACATAGGAAAAATAAAAAACTATGCATGGTGTTTATAGATTTAGAATAGGCGTATGACAGAGTGCTAAGAGAAATTTTAAAGTGGGTATTAATGAGAAAAAAGGTCTCAAGGATATGTATGAAGGCTCGATTACTAGTGTCAAGAGAATGTATGGAGTAGCAAAATATTTTAATGTAGGAGTAGGTGTACTATTTGTTTTTTGTGGTAATGGATGAAGTTACAAAAAAGTTAGAATAAGGAACAAATATGTGAGAGGTAATATCGGTGAAGCGTCGATAGTGGACAAAATAAGAGAAAATAGACTGAGATTGTTTGGGCATGTGATGAAATGAGAGAAAACATAAGTACCTATTAAAAGTGGTTATGAAAATGAACGTTGAAGAGAAAAGAGAAAGAGGAAGACCAAAAAAGTGATGGGTGGATACGGTTAAGAATGAAATAAGGGCTATTGATGTGTGGGTAGGGGGTGTAGAAAATCGAGAAAAGTAAAGAATTAGAACAAAGGCGACGGACCCCAAACAGTTGGGAGAAAGGTGAGGGAGAAGAGAGAGAATATTTAAAAAATGTGGACAATTAATTGTGTTTCACTCAGTCTTTCAAAAAATTATCAACTAGATGACAAAATATTTTCACTGGACGACATTTGTGTCTAACTAGTTTCAAGAATGCACTGAGCCTCAAATGTTTATGAACTTAAAATAACTGTAATAGACAGAGGCACACACAGGATTTTTTTCGGGGGGGGGGAAGATAAAAATATAACACGTTTTACAATTAACAAAATTATGCAAATCCTTAATATATTTTGACTTAAATAATAGCATTGATGATAGAATAGACTATTCTAAAATATAAATTAAAATTAAAACTAAAAAAAAACCAGAAAACAATTTTCAATTTCTTTTTTTTAGAATAGACTATATACTCCAAGTTGTAATGATGTTGTTTAATCGTCTATTCATTTTTTTTGACAACCCAATTTTACACAATTAAATTTTTTTTAAAAAGAAGGGTTAGTTAGGTGGGTAATTTAATCTATTAATCGGAGCAGATTAGTTTTTAGTGTGTGTCACCATTTATATTCCGATTTACAAATATTAACAAATACATGTTTTGAGTATCAGTTAATATATACGATTTTACATTAAGTAAAATCAATCACAAAATTACAAAGAAGATTTATAACTTCAGGAAATAGATAAATTATTGTTATTTTGATGTCAATTGCTTATCAGGGACAGGAATTATATAGGTAATCGATATTAATTCTAAACAGTAGCGCACAAAGGTATTTTGAAAGCATATACAACTAACAAAAGTTACCCATCCACCCACCCACAAATTGCATATTTTCTTACCATAATGTTGGGTTTCCAAGTAAAAAAACCCTTCCCACCATCCTCGAGAAAACATGCAGTTGCATCACTTGCTAACCTGTCTGGGCGCCACTGATTCTAAATAATTTTCACACATCTTACTTTGGATCATATATTAATAAACAAATAAATATTGAAATTAATAAATATTTCATAATTGGCGAGCACCGAAATTAAAATTTAGGATTTGTAAAGTGTCGTGACGCTACTGCTCGCCATTAGTAATCGATACAGCTTTTGAGGCAAATGCATTTTTTTTCTATGTAAAAAAAATATATAAGTATATTTTTTAAAATTTTTTAATTAATTAATTGAGAATTAATTAAGCGAAGAAGGCTTTTCAAAATAAAAAACACTTATTGACCAATAATAATGTATCCTTACAGACAAGAAAAAAGCTCTTAAAAATATAAGTGTGGAGTATTGCCCTATATGGATATGAAACTTGGACAATTAGTAAAGAAGAGAGAAACAAACTCGAGACCTTCGAAATATGGTGTTATCGAAAAATGTTTAAAATGGATTGAAAAGGTAACAAATGAAGCAGTATTAAGTAGAGTTAAAAAAAAAACGACAATTGTGGCATAGTATTAAAGTTAGAAGAGACAAAATAATAGGGCACATATACGCCATGATAGTTTAACGAAAAATGTCATAGGTTATATTGGAAGAGGAAGGTCCAGGATGGAATATGTGAAACAAATCATGATTGACATGGGAAAGGATAGCTACAAGGAACTTAAGGAATTAAGTTACAATAGGGAAGAATGGAGAACCGCTGCAACTCGTTTGCGCACATTCAACATTTTTACCTGAAAATCGAAGACTCGTTTGCGCACGACGAAATCAGTTGTTTACCTGAAAATAAATAACACATTCACACACATGACACGTAAAGTTTCAGTGGGTATGGACAATGAATATGGTACAGTAGTGACTAGTGTGTTATCGACGTAAACTTAAATATGACGTAGAAATTTCTAATATTTTTGAATCTTAGTGAGGAGAACAATTTTTTAATATTGATAATTATAAATTTAGTGAATACCGTGTTTTAATGAGTGGATGTTCAAATTTTAGATGCACTATGAAGAAATGTTCTGCCAGTGTTATTGTTAATAGTTCAAACAAATTAATAAAAGTATCCAACTTTCATAATCATGAGGAGTATAATAATCAAAGATAATAAACAAACGAGTTCTGACTCTAGGGATTTTCATTACTGGTAGCCAAAATATATGTGCGCAATCGAGTTGTGCATTTTTGCGCAAACTAGTTATAAAAAAGGTAAATATGCACAAACGAGTTGTAGCATGGAGAACTGCAGCAAACTAGTCAAACGACTCAAGACACAAAGACAATATATTAGAGATGTGTCGTTCATGAATGAACTAGTCCAATTGAACTATTCACCCAAGTGACCGGTTTCGTACTAGTTCACTTTTGATGAACGACTCGTTCACCGTTCACTTCATGAGCTAGTACCACAGATATGTATAATAAACTAGATTGCTAACTGATGATAAGATGTGAAGCCATTATCCGCCATTTTAATCGAGGCCAATGTAGATTTTGCCTTATCAATTTTTATTATTAATTGTCAGTTGTGCATTTATTTAGAAATTATAATAGTTTATACTATATTTCCAATCATGCCATATAAATGCTGTGTTGATGGATGCCGTAGCAAGGACGGGGTTGTTGGTTCAACTACGAAATTATTTAGGTAATTAAATACTCAACACATAAATCATGTCACCTCACGAAGATTCTCTTTTTTTAATTAAATGGAAATATAAAGCACCAGAACAAAATTTAGAAAATGAACTTGATATTTCATTGTTAGCAGAACAGTACAATAAATTAGATTTTAATAGCATCACTGAAAATATATTATATTACATATGTGGATATATTGTTAAAAAACTAATCCCAACTTTAAAATGTGATGGTTGTATTGAAGCCATTACAGAACCATTAATTGAAAATGATCACATTTATCAAAATAATGCCACACCAAAAAATTTTACAATTATGAAAAACATAGGTGGTTTGAAGTATGCTTCTGATGGGGTGTACAAAATTGTTAAATTGACAGAAACATTATTTAAAACTATTATGGTGGATAAAAAACAAATGTTTATTAAAAATATGGATTTAAAAATTATGATAAGTGTACAAAACTCATTAGCGACAAACGCTATACTATTTCCAGAATGTGATACTTGCTGGAATTCAACAGATTTATTGGCAAGACCTCACAAAATTGACATTATAAACAAAGTAACCAAAACCTACCTTAAAGTGAGATTATATTCTTATAGTAATATAATAACATCCTCGATTATGAAAACTGCTAGTAAACAACAGAAACTCAGTAAAACCACTTTATTTTATAACATGTAAAAATTGTTAACCTATCAGAATAAACTATGTTAATAATTGTTATTTATATTTAGATGGAAAATTTATATAAATGAGAAAAATAAAGTGCAATAAAAATGTTTTTTGTTTGGATACTTGTTCTATAATTAATTAATTTTTTTTATCAGTTTCTTTATCAAACAAATCTAAGGCTGTGATAAAGCCCATAGGCCTCGAATTAAATGGCTGCCGTCTGCTTCAACTAATCACATGAGTAAGATGCAACAGTTAGCAATCTAGTTTATTATACATATCTGTGCCTAAGCCCAAAAAAAAAAGCTATAAATGTTTTGACGTATAAAATGTATCTTATAATTATAATCATATCAGTCGTGTGCGACCGAGATATAGAGTATAATAAATTATCATTGATAATATACAATTCTATATTATTATATTGTAGAGATGGGACTTATCGTTAATTAAGGTGAACTAGTTCATCGTTCATATATTTGACGATTCGTTCGTATGAATACGTATCAAAGAATTGTTCATGAACGAACTAGTTCAATAATTATTATTCCGTATCAACGAATCGTTTATGAATGATTAAGGTACTATCCACAGATATGTATAATAAACTAGATTGCTAACTGTAGCATCTTACTCATGTGATTAGTTGAAGCAGACGGCAGCCATTTAATTCGAGGCCTATGGGCTTTATCACAGCCTTAGATTTGTTTGATAAAGAAACTGATAAAAAAAATAAATTATTTATATTTCCATTTAATTGAAAAAAGAGAATCTTCGTGAGGTGACATGATTTATGTGTTGAGTATTTAATTACCTAAATAATTTCGTAGTTGAACCAACAACCCCGTCCTTGCTACGGCATCCATCAACACAGCATTTATATGGCATGATTAGAAATATAGTATAAACTATTATAATTTCTAAATAAATGCACAACTGACAATTAATGATAAAAATTGATAAGGCAAAATCTACATCGGCCTCGATTAAAATGGCGGATAATGGCTTCACATCTTATCATCAGTTAGCAATCTAGTTTATTCACAGATATCTATATTATACTGGATAACGAACTACCGATGTTTTCCATTGAGAGAAGTGAAGCCCGGGGACGCAAGATTATCATACGTCCGCCATGTTTTCGATTGGCAAAACAATATTACTTTACACTTTATAAAATAGTTGAACACACTAAATTATTAAATTAAACATTTTTCATTACGTTTAATCAAAATTAAATTTCATTATAGAATTGAGAATATTAATTTAAAATTACACTATTGATTATTTACATAATGTATATAATATATATTGATTATATTATACTCGTAATCAATGAGTAAAAAAAAATATAAAGAAAATAAAGAAAATTACATATTTAAATACACAAAACCATATCACTATACTTACTATATTTAGTTTTAACTATTATATATATATATATATATTAATTAAAATAAATGTTTATATACTGATATACTGTAGTAGGGTTTGTTTTCCAAGTTTGGTTACTAACCTTAGCGCAATTGATTGAAAAGCCTGAATTGGCCTGGTGTTCGAGGGACTTGCTGGACCCCAGATTGCTATTCCATAAGACCAGATTGGTCTTATGATTGACTTATATGTAATAAGTTTGTTTTGGAGTGTTATTTTGGAGTTTAGGAGTGGTTGGAGGAGGTGAAGTCTGTTGTTCGATGATTTTCTTATAGGTGGGGGCCCCAAGTTAGTCTTTTATCAAGCATTATGCCTAAGTACTTAATTTTGGTTTGGACAGGGATGGGGGCGTTGTTCATAATTAATTAAAGGCACTCACAGGGAGAATGTTTTAACGTAAAAGTAATTTGTACAGATTTTTCCGTATTAATTTTTATTTTCCATTTTTTGGCCCATTCTTCAATTTTATTAGCATGATTCTGGAGTTCAGCTGAAGCTAAGATAGGATTTGGAATGGAGAAAAGAATAGCTGTGTCATCAGCGTATGTTGCCAGAAGGGTGTTACTAGATTGAGAGATGTCTGCTGTGAATACATTATATAGATCAGGGGATAGATCACTACCCTGTGGAACTCTAGCATATATTGGGTGGGTAGATGAAATATCGTTTCCCTGTCGTACGACAAACGAACGATTTTGTAGGTAAGATTTGATAATAAGATAGTAGGGACCTGGCATGAAAAGTTTTAATTTGTATAATAAGCCATCGTGCCAGACTTTATCGAATGCTTGAGCAATATCTAAAAAAAGTCCAGAACAGTATTCTTTATTTTCGAGAGCAGTTGAGATTTCATCAGTAAGACGATGAACTTGATGGATTGTTGAGTGCCTGTTTCAAAAACCAAACTAATTAGTCGGTATGATATGGTTGTTTTGAAGGATGGGACGTAATCTTTTCAGGAGGGCCTTTTCGAAAAGTTTACCAAAGACTGGAAGTAAACTTATGGGACGGTATGACGAAGATAAGTGTTAGGTTTATTTGGTTTGTGTACAAGTATAATGACTGCAAATTTCCAGATTTTAGAGAAGTGGGAAAATCTTAGCATAGAATTATATATGTAGGTGAGCAATAATAATATTCGAGAGACAGATTTTTCAGAATTTTGTTTATAATGAGGTCATTTCCAGGTGCCTTGCCGGGAGGTAATTTTTTAATTATATACTGCATTTCACCAGGAAAGATGGGTTTTGCAGGTAGCGACATAGGTAGCGAAGCTGATAGAAATTGTTGAATTTCAATAATTGTATCGTTTTCGGGATCGGTGCACGAATGAGGCTGGAATGTTTCAGCTAATTGAGAATATACAGTTACAGAAAATGTACAGAATATACGTTGCAATTAAAAATGTAAATGTTGAGGTGTTTTTAAATCATATTATCTATACTTCATACGTACCGAAAAAAGTGAATTGAGGAATTACTTTTAAAGCGATTTTAACAACCGTATGCAACATAAGAAAAAGGCATATTTAATAAATATTAGTTACTAAATAGTGTATAATTAATATTGTGAGGTGTGGGGAATAGTGTTGATACAATATTTTGCCAACCCAAAACATGGCGGACAAATGATAACATAATCAATGCGTGCTTCTAGTGATATCGGAAGTTCGTCATCTAGTATAATATAGATATCTGTGAGTTTATTAGACATATCTGTGGGCTTAGGTCAAGGTTTATAGATAATAAAGGTTGCCTCATATTGAAAATATCAAAAAGCAGGAGTGGGAGAAATCGGAACGTGACGTCTCCCGTAGGAGACATTATTTGTTTACAATAGTGAATACAGTAAAATATTATAAAAAAATTACAAAGCAACTTATCCCTAAATGATCAGGAGTAGTTAAAAGGCTAACAGATAGGATTTTCAAAAGAACTGAAATTGAACAAAAATATAAACCTGTAATTCAATCGTATGTAAAACAAAGATTGTTGATCCGAATGAAATATTACAACCAACAATATTATAGGTAGGTACACTAATAACATTGTAATAAACACATGTAAAACACAAATTCACATTAATTAGCGGACAAGTATAGCAGTAAGTATGAATATTAAGCATTGTATGTACATACACATCACAGCCGCCTGCGAAACTCTCCTACGGACGACGTCATGCTTAATAAGCCACTGCGGGGGGGAATGCTTTGTGATTATGAGGCAACCTTTATTATCTATAAACCTTGGGCCTAGGTCAGTTCTCCTCATTGATAAGAGATAAAAATGAAGTTTTCAAATTCATTGATGCCAACGTCCAAAAGAAAAATTCTCTCCAATCCAACCTCTACAGTGTCATTAACATAATAACAAAAAAATCCCTGAATTTCAAATTTATTTATTTTCAAATTCAAATTTCAAAACCAATGTTTTTGAAAAAATTAAAAACCGGTCTGTTATTCCATATATGAATGTTCACAAAATATTATACATACGAGGCAAAAATAAATGATTGCGGGGTGTTGCGGCTAACGACAAGTTTTTATTTAAAAGTAAATTGTGTCTTTTATTGTGAGACTTTGAAGTTATTATGATCTAATTTGATTTTAAACTATAAAATGTTTGTTTTGTCATTTTTTTCCTAGTAAATTGGGAGAATCAAATCTTAGTGTGTGTACTGAAGCGTTTGTGGTGATAAAACACTTTTGTAAAGTAACAAGATGTTTCTGTACTTATCCTGTTATCGTGGTCACCAAAAGGAGAATTTAATAAGTTTTAACCGAAAGGTATCGATATTTATTCTTTGACGGCCTGAGACTCAATAATCGAAATATATCTGTTATATGTCAAGCCTTTGCGTGGCGTATACGACAGGCCATACTATAAAATACTATAAGTAGATCTACGTGAAAAATGTTCGTAAGGTCATCAGATGATCGACAAAACGCGTATGAAAATGTAAAATTTCTAATTGTTTGTCATATTTAAAAGAAAATTGTTAAAATAAATTAAATTTCTACTTTAATTATTCACATCTGCTTAGATTATTTATTTAGAGTATTTGTGATACAATATGTGATTGTTCAAGAGGTGGTGATGTGCTAATTGCAATAAATAATAAATACTATTCTTATATGTTACCCTTACCTCCCTGTTCCGTAGAACATTTATTTGTTATTGTCAAAATTAATTTCGTTTACTATATTTTAGGTAATACTTATTTTCTTCCTCGCCCACCTATAACGTTATACACTAAAAAGTTCAATAATATTAATGATCTATTCATTTCCTATCCCTATGTTAAAAATATAATTTTATAAGGTGATTATAATACGCCAAACTTAAAATGGCAATTCACTTCTCCTTCCTGTTCACCTAACTATTTAAATTTAAATCAATTGTCAGTAGACTTTCTATCTAAAATTTCATTTTTAAGTTTATCCCAATTCAATACTGTTTTAAATAAAAATTATTGCATACAGACTAACAGCAGTTAAGCCTTTTAAGAACTACAATCATTTTATAGTAAAAACCATTTTAATTATTTTATTTTTAGTGTTATTGATAATAAAACAGTACAATATATGTAACATAAGTGTAAAATGTAACATTATTATTCATTATTTATTACTTATTCATTTTGCACAGTTGTTCACAATTGAATTACTAGTTCTATTATATTATATTACTAACAAAAAAAAAAAAAAAAATATTTCAAGTTTTTTAATACATATTTTGCTAAAAAAAAAAATCATAAATATTAACATATTTTGACTTTTATTACATAAAAATCCGCGCCCTAGTTATAAAATTGTATAAACTAATATTGATTCTAATCTTGTCCATATTACAATATAAAACGATTTTATAAATTGTTTAATAATATACAGAATTGTCTAGGACAGGCATAATATATTCTAAAATCTATATATTGGTTGGTTTTTAGATATATCATCCGAAAAAGTCCAAACAAGGAATCAGTAAATTCCAATTTAAAAACTGTTGAAGTTCAAAATACCACAGCAATTGCATTGCCTTCTGATCATTTGAAATCCGAAAATTTGAAGTTGCAAACATCTTTCATTGAACATAAAGACCCAGCTTTACCATTACCATCTGATCGTTTAGAAAGACACTCAAAATTACTCAAAGGGCCCTGCCAAGTCCACTTATCTCTTTATCCAAGAGTAAAATTCGGGGATCGATTTCGTTCTTTTCAAAAATCATGGTACGAAACTTTTAAATGGTTAGAATACAGTGAAAGTATAAACGCAGCATTTTGTTTTTGTTGTCGAGCATTCTCTTCGAATAATATAATTAAAAAAGGTCATATCAATCAATCGTTTATAAAGAAAGGTTTTACTAATTGGAAAGGTGCCACTGAAGCTTTTAGACTACACGAGAAGTCACAATGTCATTTTGATAGTGTGATGTCGTGGGAACATTTAAAAAAAAGGAATTCCCATTGATGTTAAGTTGGATAAACAAAAAGAAATCACATTAGCAGCTCGTGAAAAAAATACGTTTAGAAAACCGGGATATCATCAAACGTTTAATTGATGTTATAATTATATTAACCAAAAGCGGAAGTTCATTCAGAGGACATCTTGAGCATGAAGATAGTGTGAATAAAGGACTATTTTTAGAAATCGTAGATCTACTCAAACGATACGATCCTATTATGAAAAATCATTTAGAACATGGGCCTAAGAACGCACAATATTTGAGTGGAAAGATTCAAAATGAATTAATAGCCTCAGTTCATAATGTGATGTTTCAAGAAATATGCAAGAGGTTAAATGGTCAACAGATTGCAGTTATGGCTGATGAGACCAGTGACTGTGGTCTCATTGAGCAAATGGCAATCGTAGTAAGATATTTTGATGATGTAGAAAATAAACCTATCGAATTATTCATCTCTCTGGAGCGTCTAGAAACTACTGATGCACAATCCATTTTTAATGTTTTAAACACAATAGTCCATAAGTTAAAACTCGATTGGCTCTCTGTTTCTTTCGTTTGTTTCGACGGCGCAGCCGCAATGGCAGGTCATATTTCTGGAGTTCAATTCCGATGTAAAGAAAAAAACTCTAAAATATTATACGTACACTGTTTTGCTCATTGCTTAAACCTTGTACTTGTAGATTCTTGCATTTCGCGTAAAGAGAATAGTATGATTTTTGATTTTTTTGGAACAGTTCAAATAATATACAATTTTATTGAAGGCAGTCCATCTCGACACGCGGTTTTTGAAAAAATTCAAAAAAGTGTTGGTGTAAAATTTAAGACTTTAAAATCCCTTTCAACAACTAGATGGACTTGTAGGGCAGAAGCTGTAACAGCAATTCGAGACAACTTCTCGGTTATAATTCAGACAGTTAATGAAATAAATTATTCAACCAAGCAACCAGAAATAAAAGCTAAAGGAAAGGGTATTATTTCCCAATGCTTAAATTTTAATTTTATCATCTGTCTCGAACTGATGCATCCTATTCTACAGTTGATTGTAAAAGTTAGTAGAGTACTTCAAGATCCCAGATTAAGTATTTTGACAGCTTTGGAAGAGATTAAGTGTCTTCGTTTGGCAATAGAAAATATGCGTTCCGATAGTTTATTTTATGATGATATTTATGATCAAAGTCAGCACATTTGTGAAGAACATGGCGAAAACATACCATCAGTCAGACCTAGAAAACTGCCTGCACGTAGAGATGAAAATTGAAAAAATCAGTTTGTATTTGAGACCAAGAAAGAGGAAATCCGAGTTTCTACAATGTATCCATTGATTGATTCATTAGTACAAGGAATTGACGAACGTTTTAATCAAGAAAGCATTTCAATCATTACTGGTGTGGGGAAAATGTTAAAATTTGAATTGAGCAAAGATGACATTAATTTATTGACAAATCATTTTGATTTATCAAAGGACGAATTTGTAAGTGAAATACATCTTTTGAAGGCACGAAACAAAGATGATATTCTTACTAATAAAGACTGTGCATTTTGGTTAAAATGGTTACGAGAAAATGGTATTGAAACCATTTTTTTTCAGCATAGAAAAGTATTAAAAGGTTTCTCTGTCATACCAGTCACAAGTGCTTCGTGTGAAAGAGCTTTTTCGAAGCTAACACATATTAAAACTAAGCTACGGACGATAATGACTCAAGGGCGATTGGAAAATTTAATGCTTCCATATATTGAACAAACCATGGCAAAAAATGTCGACATTAATGATGTGATCGAAGAATTTAAAAGAATGGTCCCATATGAACGTCGTTTAGCTTTATAAGTCTTAACTTTAAGATACAATTTTAAATATTATTAGTATCTGTATTTCACATGTAACATTTTAGTTTATATTATAACTTATAAGTGATACAATTTTAGATTTATAACATCAATAATTACCTATGTTATACAGTTGTATTGTAATAAAAAAAAACATTAATGTTCCATATATCACTCTCCACCCTTATTTCTTTTGAGTATGATAGGTGAAAAATGACTTTCATGAGTGGCCCAGTCTAATTAAAATGTCTAGTTCCGCCTATGTCGATTAGTGTCAGAAAAAATAATTAGAGAAATAAATGAGCCGACTGAGTGGGTAAATAGATTAGTGATTGTTGAAAAGAAAAATGGGAGTATGAGATTATGTCTTGATCCATGCGATCTAAATGAAAATATAATTCGTGAATATTGTGCAATCCCTACATTATCAGACTTATCGTCAAAACTGAAAAATGCAAAGGTCTTTTCTGTTTTTGATTTGAAAGATGGTTTTTGGCAAATAAAATTAGATTTAGAGAGTTCTAAATTATGTACGTTTGGTACTATGTTTGGTACTTTTTGTTTTAATAGACTTCCTTTTGGAATAAATAATGCAGCTGAAATATGTCAAAAATGGAATATGAAAGTGTTTGGAGGTATTGAAAATGTATTTATATATCTTGATGATATTTTAATTTTTGGTGACACTGAGGCTCAACATGATTGTGCATTAAAACAGGTTTTGGATTTGGCTATGAAAAATATTATTAAATTTAATAAAAACAAAATTCAATATAAGGTAGATAAAGTTAATTATCTTGGACATATATTTTCATATGAAGGCATGAAATTAGATGGTGATCGTATTAAATCTATTTTCGAGTATGAGATACCAAAAACTATAAAAGATTTACAAAGATTCTTAGGTATGGTTAATTATGTCGGAAATTTTATTCCTAATCTGGCAATGTTGACTAAATCACTAAGAGATCTTATTAAAAAGAATAATGAGTTTGTATGGACATCAATACATAATGAGTGTGTAAATAAACTTAAAACAATAATTGCTAGTCCCTCTGTACTTAGAAACTATGATAACACAAAAGAAGTGATTATATAGACAGATAGTAGTAAATTTGCCATTGGATGTGTTTTGTTACAAGAAGGCAGACCAGTCTGTTTTAAATCGAAAAGCTTATCTGAAACCAAAATTAACTACGGACAGGTTGATAAGGAATTTCTGTCAGTCTTATTTGCGTGTAAGGTATTTCATCATTTTATTTATTGTAGGCGTGTGACAGTTCAAACAGATCACCTTCCTTTAATTTCGCTAATGAAAAAGAACATAAACGACATTCCGTCTAAAAGACTTCAATGCATTAAGGTCAAGTTATCACGATATGATATTAATCTTATACATGTACCGGGAAAAAAAATGTTTATCGCAGATGCACTAAGTCGAGCGTGTATATCGTCTCAAGATAACGATGTTGATATCGATGTCTCCAATGTAGTCCATTCAATTATATGTCTACAAATATTCGAAATGAGTTTGTACACGAAACAATTAAAGATGATTTATTAAAACGATTTGTATACGTGTGCAAGAATGGCTGGCCTGGCTGGCTAACCAAAACAATAAGGTCTCGCGTGAGCTTAAACCATACTTTAATATGCGTTACCAAATATCATTTGAGGACGATTTACTTTTTCTTAATAATCGTGTGTTTGTCCCTATGAGGTTACAGAATAGAATTTTATTTAAACTACACGAAGTTCATCTTGGAATTTGTAAAACTAAAACGAGAGCACGTTCTTTATTTTATTGGAAAGGTTTAGATAAAGATATCGAGGAATATATTGGTAACTGTGCAGTATGTAATAAATTTAGGAGCGAGAATACTAAAGACCCTATGATATGTCAAGAAGATCCTAATCTACCTTTTGAGAAAGTTGCATGTGATATTTTGGATTATGGGAAAGATACTTACCTAGTACTAGTTGATTACTATTCCGGTTGGCTTGAATTAAATTATTTATCTTCTAAAACCTCAAGTCAAATAATTAAAATACTAAAAGTTATTTTTTCGATACACGGGATTCCAAAGCAACTTGTGGCAGACAATATGCCTTTTAATTCTAACGAATTTCAGAATTTTGCGACTGATTGGGAATTTGTTTTAACTACGTCAAGCCCTAGATACCCAAAAGCTAATGGACTTGCGGAAAAAGGTGTAAGTATTGCGAAATCAATACTAAAAAGATCGGATGAAGGTAAAGTTGATAAGCAACTAATGTTGTTAGAATATCGTAACAGTGCTATTATTGGCTCTTAAGTTTTCCCCAGCACAACTTTAATGAGTCGCATTTTAAGATCGAAAATTCCAATCTTAAACAACTCTCTAAAGCCTACTTTAGTAAATAATTTTAATTTAATACGTGAAAATAAGAATATAAAAACAAAACTATATTACGATAGAAATGCCAAAGTTAAAAATAATAATGATTTTCAACCGAGCCAAAAAATTATGTTTAGAGATCTATTAACTAAAACGTGGAAGCAAGGTAAAATCATCAATAAATATAATACGCCTAGATCATATGTTTTCAGTGATGACACGGGTAATAAGAAACGACGAAATATTGTACATTTAAGGCCTGCCGGTAAACAGCTCAGGTATAATTGGTATAAAGATAATAACGTTGTTTTGAAGCCTAGTTGGATACGTAAGCGACGTATTGTACCTCCAACTAAGCTTAATTTATAATTATTATTATGTTTTTTTTACATTTGTAAGTTTAATTTGTAATTTGTATTTTGATTATATATATATATATATATATATATAAAAAGGGAGATGTTACATTTAGCTATAGCCTATAACTGATTATTTGTTATCTACAATAGCGGCTATATGTTCATGATAAAATAAAACCAGTCAGCTTTTAGCACTCATGCGTAGCACTTTATTTTGACTTGACACACTCCTCGCACGATGCAACAGAAATACTGAAGAAATATTACTTTAAAGTAAAAAAAAACATGTGTATAATAGTCAACTTGATTTAACAATAACTATTTGTACATATTACAAGGTAAAAAAAAACAATAATAAAATTAGTTTACAATATATAAAACAATAAGATTGTAATATTTTATAATATATTAGGATACGGCCGAATTTGTCGTTGAACATAACCATCATTACGGTGACCAGTTCTCCTCAAAAACATCAATAAGTCACCGTCTTGATTCAGCTGCTGTACGCATTCTATTATCATTATAGATGTATTTTCCCTCTCATTTTTGCACATTTAATTTCTAACCTAGTAAAGTACATACAATTTAAAGAAATTAACCATAATTGAAACACAAAAAACTAATTATATGTATAAAAAAAAAAAAAAATCAAATTATTACTTTAAAGCCATTTTTGCACTGTTGAAATTTTATAAAGAACTGATTCTCAACAACAATCAACAATCAGCTTTTCTGTTGAAAAAAATTAAAATATTAGTATATTTTAGGGTTAACAATTAAAAAAACATTTTATTATCATGCGAGTATGACTAACATACAATTAATTAAGCATACATATTAGACATACAATTAAGATTTATAACAATACATTCATAAACAATGAGTAATAGTATTTGAAGTAATAATTATTAAAACTACTCAACACCAGATTAAGTATGTCAAGGCAATAGCGCAGTTGAAGCAAATTTAGAAAATATTGGATAATAAAATTAAATTATATGTAATATTATATCCAAAATAAAATATCTAAAATACATATTAGTTTATCTGGCAGGTATTATCATAATAAAATGCTATTTACCTTTGTATAATGAAACCAACAACATACTAATTGACTATTTGGAAATACTTCACTGATAGCATTCATAAGAGCTCGTACATAATCAGTGACAAAACTGATTCTATTATAACGAAGAGGTAAAATATTGTGTATTACTGTTAATAATGAAGAGTAAGTTTCTTGTGTTTCACTCCTCAAAAGGGCATAGACTAATGGAAATGCCTAAATGAAAAATAAAACGTATTAAATCAAATCATAACTGTATATTAACAGTAAGTTTTACCATTTGTGTAAATTATTTTCTTTGTACAATATATGCTTTGAATGTGTTTTTAAAATTTATTTATTACATTCATTTTTATTTGCTTTACCATAAAATATTATGAGAGAGCTATGGGATGTTTTCATTGAGATGAAATGTAATTGACTTTTTTTTGATATTTTTATTTTCACAAACAGTTGTAAAATTTAAAAATCAATTTATATGCAACACTTTTTATAATTCTTTTGTTCACATATTTTATCAAGTCTATCGTGCGACTATCTTTTAATTGTATCTTTAAATTATGTTAAGTACATTCACTTTGATTTATTTTTCCAAATCATACAGGTGTTGTATGCCAAATCGGGTAAACTCGGTAGAGTCCGTCGGCACTACAGTAATGTTTTTTAAGTTCGCACTTTAGAAAAAAAAACACCACGAGGAAGTTCTCAATTCAACAATTTTATTAAAAGTATTTATTTTATTGAGTCGCTGAAAATTATAATATAGAAAGAACGATTTTACAATTGCTTGGTTGTTACACGACTGACTGCTCGATAACGGGTGGTCAGGCGTGTATGTATAAAATGGACAAACGCATAGTCAGCATTTGTCCCCACATATTAACATATACATACTTAATAATAATAATAATAATAATAAGTATAATAATAATATACTATAATATGCTGTAGTGCACATAACACCCCCAGCACCAAATGAAAGTTCATTGTCTATTGAAAAGTTAAACTATCCTAGGCAATGGACTTTCACAGTTAGGTGTGTTTACATCTTCGTATATCTTATTTACTATTGTTTCCTCTATGGAATTTTTAATTCTGCTACATGTATTTTTTAAACTTAATGTATAAACTTAAAACTATTAATAAGCCCATACTTATGATGACAGTTCCCAATATTATGTAAAAATTGTTGTTCATTTTTTATCGTCGTGTCATTATTTGTTGATAATTGTCTTATATTTTCTAAAGAATTTGAATATTCCAATAGTTTATTTAAATTATTTTTTATAATAGATTTGTTATTATTTAAAATCATTAATTTATCTGAAACTATGTTTCTATCGATTAATGGAATTTGGAGGTTAATTGACACGTTTAACTGTGGGATAATATCTTTATATACTTTCGTTGTTACTTTTTTTCTGCGATATTAGCAATGTGCCATCATTCGTATTGGCCTGACATTGATTACTTAATTCTATGATTCCCATACCATTTACATTTACGATCTCTCCTTCAGATATATCTTTACATTTGACAATAATATTATCTTTAACTGTAATATATATCCACGAATTTGTGTTTTCTAGTCTATGCCAAATACTGAAATTAAAATTAACATTTCTTAAGTTACATGAGTCAGGTATTACACCGGGTTTTCTGAATATCATTAATTCACATGAATTATCTAAATGATGTAGCTGTTGATCATATGGATATACTAACGTTTTTGTTATTTGTTTACATTTTGATAATTGTATTTCATTGTATTCTATGTAGTATAGTCTAGATTTTTTCTATCGCTATGTAATGAGTCGAAGGTACAATTGCTACATATGTATTATTAAGCAAATTAATCGGTAAAGATATTGTCTTATATAATAAAAATTTGTAACTATTGACTAAAGGTATTTCCATATTAAAAATTAGTATATCTTTTATACAAACAACGTTAGTTGTAGTGAGTCGAAGCAACTCTGAAACTCCAGAATCGTCTAAATTAATTGGGATACCTTCCCCAACAGGTAATTGTGTTTTAACATCTTTTATTTGGTTTTTGAGCGTTTTGACGTCTAATATACTAAAGTGAACGAGGCCTTGAATAGCCATATTTATAATGCTAACTAGGTTTTCGGTTTCAAACGCGTATTGTGTTAAAATTAGATTTAATAATAATACTTGTTCCTCTAGAGCTGTTTGGAACTCTAAGAAGCATATATGGACTTTTTCTATTTGTATTTCGTGAACTAAATAATTATATTTATCGACTAGGTTTACTTGTACTTTTTCCATCTCTACCAAGGACGAGTATACATTTGATATTATTGATTGCATGATTTGAGTTTGGGTTTCAGTTAATCCTGAAATACGTGATTTTGAAATTTCCAGTTCCTTAATTTTATCATAAAAATATTCTGCGTCAACATCGTCGCAAATTCCAAATAGGACGTTTGCTACTCTGCCAACTATGTTTACTAGACCTCTTTTGTTACGATATTTTTCTTTCGGAGATTCTATAACTCTCATAACGTGCTCTATATTATTACTTATTTCTGCTAAAAAATTGTTAGCCTGATATTTGTACTGATTGCAAGTATGTTGTACCGATTGAATTTCGAGAGACTTTCCTAGTTCACAAGACTTCCCGATTTGATTAATCATGTTATTGATTTTATGGTGTTTTTTCAACATAGTTTGTAATATTAACATAAGTAAGAAATCGTCAATAGGAATTATGAACACGTAAATTATTAATTGAATGGAAATAAATCCCTGATGGATTAACGATTAGTGTAATGTTGAAGTAATTCTTTTCTGCTTTTCCAATCGAAATAGTTCTGAAAGAAATAACAGAATTGGTATAATATTGAACCGATGCTTGCTATACATTAAAATTATTTAGGAATTTTGTATAATTTTGTATAAAATATAAGTCTATATGTATATAAAAGTTAGTTTCGGTACAACTTTACGGGTGATACTTTTTTAGCTCGTTTTTATGAAGTCTAACTTCTCTACGCCCACGTTTAATCAAAACGTTTTCGTTTTCTTCTAGGCTTAATATTTCGTAAGGTCCTAACCATTTAGGGCTCAACTTACCCTTGCGTACATGATTTTTAATGAAGACTTTATCTCCTACGTCGATTTTTATTTCGTTTCGGTTTTTGTCATATCCAATTTTGGCCTTTTCTTTATTGTTTATAAGGTTTTCCCTAGATATTAAAGAGGATTTTTGCATTTTTTCTACGGAGTTCGAATGTATAATCTTCGTAATTATAGTATGGTTGAGGGTTACGAGATAGTGTATGAGGAACCTCTAGCGAATGTCCGTAAACGAGTTCATGAGGTTGAAACTTTGTGGATGAATGTACGGTACTGTTATACGTGAACATCGCATATGGAATAAAATCGTCCCAATTCTGTTTCTTTTCATCTACATAGTGACGTAAATATTCCGCTAACGTGCGATGTGATCGTTCCAGTGCACCGTTTGACTGTGGATGGTACGCTGTTGTATTGATTTTCTTGATTTTCAGTAGTTTACGACACTCTTTAAAGATTTTACTCATGAAACCGGTCCTTGATCAGTCAATACTGATTCAGGTAGACCATGATGACAGATAAAATATTCGACAAAAGCTCTTGCTATTGTATTTGCTGTATGGTTCGGCAATGGTATAGCTACAGAGAATTTTGATAGGTCGTCTTGAATCGTTAATGTACACGAATTCCCTTTCTGCGTAGTTTCCAATGGTCCTACTATATCCAGGCAAACTTTTTCAAATGGTTTGTTCGCTGTCGACGTTATTATCATGGGTTGTTTTACTATGTGATTATCGTTTTTATTTATTTTACATGATTCACATTATTTTTTTTATATTCTATCACGTCCTTCTTCAGGTTTTTCCAGTTATGATGTTGCTTAATTCTTTTAATGGTACGAGATACACCTTGGTGACCTCCCAACGGTGATAGATGAAACTCCTCGATAATATTGTGTTTTTTCTTCCTCTGAGTAAGTGTCAATACTATAGATGAGTATTTTGATATCAGAGTTCTTAAAAACATATCGTATAGTCGTACGCACTTGTTCCCAATCTAGTAGATCGCAACCGTTACCGATTTTGGGAAGAGCTACTTTTTTTATGTTATGAGATTCACAAAATCTTCGTAAATTCTTCATGGCAAAAAACATTGTTTCATATGTTGGTTTCTGAGTATGCCACTCCTTGGTGATTATATATAAAATATAAAGTTGATTTTCCTGGAGGAAAACAATTTCAGTCACTTGCTTATTTAGTTGTATTAATTGATCAATCTTTCCAAATTTTCGCCTAAATTCTAGGCTAATGCCTTCTGACATTTTAAAATTCTTTGATACACAGTGCCCAATGGCATAATCCGATGGTGATTCAAATAAATTCCCTTCTATTTCTGTAACGTTCGAATTTGTTATTAATTTTGTTTGTACGTCTTCTAGATATTTATGATATTCATTTGGTGTTTCAGACTTCTGTGGTACGCTTGTGACTGTTATTCTACTCAAAGCGTCTGAATTAGTGTTTTGTATGCCTGGTTTATATATAATGTCATAATCGAACTCTTCTAGTTGGAGCCTCCACCTTGTCTGTCGCGCTCCTGGGTCTTTCACTCCAAAAAGCCAAGATAACGGTTTATGATTCGTTATAATATTGAATTTACGTCCATAAATATACTGTCGAAATTGTTTTGTAGCCCATATTATTGCTAATAACTCCTTTTCGGTTGTGTTATAGTTAGTTTCAGCCTTGTTTAATGTACGTGATACATAAGCTATTGGTAAGTCTGACCCGATTTTTCCTTGTGAAAGGATGGCACCGATCGCAACATTACTTGCATCCGTTGTGATATTGAATGGCTGGTTAAAATCTGGGTATTGAAGCAATGGTTCGTTTATTAGAATGTTTTTGAAAAAAATAAAAGAATCCTGGCAAATATCCGACCAGATGAATGGTTGATTTTGTTTTAATAGACTTGTGAGAGGTTTAGCTTTTTAACTAAAGTCTTTAATAAATTTCCGGTAATACCCTACTAATCCAAGAAAAGATTTGACTTCCTTAGCGTTTGTAGGCAGTGGGTAATTGACTAAACATTCTATTTTTTTTTGGATCCGGCTTTACTCCGTTTTCAGTGATTACGTGTCCAAGGTAATTTACTTCATTCCTCAAAAATTCGCATTTTGGAGGTTGGAGTTGTCAGTTAAATTTCCGTAGTCTATCAAAGACTTCTCGTAACCGGATTATATGTTCTTTCAAAGTTGTGTTGATGACTATTATGTCATCTAAATAGACAAATGCTCTTGATCCATTGATCCCATTCAGTACTCTATTCATCAATTTTTGGAATGTCGCCGGGGCTCCTTTCAAGACAAAACACATTGTTTTGAACTCATAATGGCATTTTTCTGTACTGAAAGCTGTTTTTTTCCATATCTATTGGATGAATTGGGATCTGATGGTATCCACAAGCTAAATCAAGGCAAGAAAAATATTTTGCTTTACCTAGTTGATCTAGTATTGATGTTATGTCGGGCATAGGAAATGCATTACCTATTGTGATATTATTCAGCTTCCTAAAGTCTACTACAACTCTGTATTTTTTATTTCCTGAAGCGTCCGCCTTCTTTGGTACAATTAGTAATGGGGCATTCCAGGGGCTCTCACTGGGAATTATGATTCCATTCTGTTCTAATTGATCGATTTGTTCGTTTATCTTTTCTTTTCGTACATAAGGAAGACGATACGGTTTTTGATAAATCGGTTGGGTACCATTTGGGGTCTTTATTTCATGCTGTATCGCTTCTGTGCAATTGATTGTATCTCCTTCTAAGAAGAAAATGTCTGCATATTCGCTGCATGTTCTAGAATCATTTCTTTTTCTTCGTGGTTCATGTGGTCACAACTAAGCGTGTCCTTTAAGATTTGAAGGCGATTTTCTGTGTTATTATATTCTCTTACCGAACGAGTGTTATTTATTGAATCTAAATCGAATACTTCATGCGATAAGTCTGTAAGTTTTGGTATTAGTATTTCTTGAGATATTTCTGTAGGGTTCATGACATTAATAAGAATTTGATTATTTTTGATAATATTCAGTAGATTTCCACATAAAATGTTTTTGTCCAATTCTTGCGCGTGAATAAGCACATTTTGACCTGATTTGTCATAAGTGTCTACTTGTATTTGAATAATTAATTCGCAACGAGCCGGTATGGTGTGTATTTCTTCTGATTTAGAAGTTAACTCATCCCTTCCTACATCGATTATTAGCTTATTAGCCCTAAGGAATGGGTTTCCCAATATGCCATCACCGTCTATCGGAAATGATGAGTCAACTACCTGAAACTCAGTTTTGTAGCTTTCATCATCTAATGACACCGTTAAAATTGTGCTCCCTAGAGTATCAACTAATTTATCACTGATACCTTGCATTTTATATATTTTCGTACTTGTTACCATAACATCATCTTGAAGTTTATTCAGTTTAATAAGATTTAGTTCCGAACCCGTGACCACTAATAGATTTGCCACACCTTGTGTGCATTGTGGAATTCCGCATGTGGCGTGATTGTTCTTCAACTTTACTGTAAAATTGAAGACGTTTAATTTTGGGCGATTATTTTGAGTTCTCGAACCGAACGGTTGCCCGTTACGTTCAGTCCTGAAACGTTTCCCGATGTGGACGGCTGATTTCGAAAATGTTGATTTTCTTTTCTTGTCTCTGCATTTTTTTTCTCGTAACATTCTATTTCAACATGACCTGATTTTTTACAGTACATGCAGTGTTTTGTTTGATTATTATTTTCACTCTTTTGATCATTGTTTTCCCTATTGTACTTATTTGGTTGACCCGTGTCTATTCTGCGACTTGAATACCTGCACTCATTTGTATTATGATTGTTTCTACAACAGTTTTTACAATATTTGGTACTGACATTGTGACTAGGTCTGTTGTTCAACAAGCGTTGCGCTCTGATAAATTTTATCTTCTTCAAGGCTATCTTTTATAGCTTCTTCCAAAATTCGGTGATTCTTTGACTTTATTACAACTCGAATAATGGATGGTAATCCTTCTATATACGTCGTTACAGTTGTTTCTTTTATGTATTCGTGAACGCCCTAACATCGGTGAGGGATCTCCCACTTGTACTCACATTACATAAATCATGTAAGAGCTTTTATACTCTAGCAAAATATTCTTGCACGGTTTCGCCTGATTTGTGTTTAGTGGTTGATAACTCTAACTGTAAATATCCCGGGGTTCTTTGTGCACAAAATGTTATTTCTAACAACTTTTTTTTATAGCTCCCATAATAAAATTTCTCTGTGTTGTGTCGCCGCAAAGGCTTTACCCGATAATTTGGTTAAAATTGCTTGTAAAAGAATGGGACGACAGTCCTCACTAATCATTTTTGTTACGAAGTCGCATGTGTTTAAAAATGGGTACACCTCTTGTGATTTCTCCCCATTAAATTTAGGTATTAAATTTATTGCTGTTTCTAGAGATAATGTTGTTATTGGTTTAGTACTCATATTGTCGTTTGTTATTTCAGTAGTGCTATTGGAACTTAAATCTAATAGCATCAGGGTGTCAGAAGTACCTAAATTGTTATTTTTTCTTTATTTCGTGATCTGGTTATCGGTTTATTTGTAGGGTCAATGGGTACAGAACGTGTTCTACTAGGGACAAAATCAGGGTCAAATTCATTAGAGTCAGAATTGCTATCGTCACTATTACTAAAACTTATCGACATAAATTACTTATTTATAATTAAAGAATATAAAAATAACGTATATGCAAAAATAAATAAATAAATATTGATAAAAGATAAAATAACTCACAGTGATGTTGTTAATATTATTTCTGTTATCGCTGGTCCGTACATGTCTGCTGAAGTTTTTCGTTGACGATGGTTGACTGATTTCTCCTTGATACCACTGTTTGTAAAGGAAGT
>NW_020273555.1:0-28647 GCF_003268045.1 Sipha flava | reverse complement strand
TTTAAAAATCTTGTTCAAATAAAAATTTGCATTTAAATATAAATCCTGTAAATTCTGTAAGCAGATTAAACACGGATTCCGGTTTTTCAGTGTCTAACATTGAAGATAACACTTATGAAGTACCTACCGATTGAAAATTATCGAATGGCTAATAACAATAATAAGTTATGTAAAATAATATTTTGAAGTAACAATATTAAATTTAACATATTAATTTAATAATATATTAATTTACAAGAGTGATAATAGTAGAATAGATGACATTTAATACAATAAAATATTTGGTTAATAAATTTGCTGCAATTCGTTTACCCATACCTTACATATATATTCATTTTTAACGAAATTCTAAAATGCATATATAAAAAAAATTTATTATGAAGTTGGTCATTAATATTATTATTTATTACTAAGGACCGGATTTATATGCACAAAAAATCCTCAAAATATGCTTCTAAAAATGCTGTAATATGCTATAGAATATGTATTTATTTTTAAATATATACTTAAATATTCACTTAAAATATTGTTTAAAATTTTGTACAATATTACAAATATAAAAATAATCATTAATTAATACGGTATTAAAAAATGTATAAAAATGCTTTTAAAATATTTTGTCGTCTTTGTCGCCATTTAACATTCTTTATCTTCAATCTATAAAGTGTAAATACCCACATTAATAAAAAGTGAAAACAAAAATTGAATTCATATTTTACTTTATGGCATTGGATGATATGAGTATGTAATCTTATCTTTGGAAATAAACACCTATCGCATTTTATCGATATTATGTGGTAGTGATCGTGAAAATAAGACGAAAACGAATATATGAGCTATTAATAATAATATGTATTATAAAACTATAAATATGCATTGACTATGCATTAAATAGGTAAAAATGTTGAAATATTCAAAATAAAAATAGCTTTATTTTAATAAGAAAGATCTAAATCGGGGACAATGCTCATCAGATTTCAAAAATCTTATTTCAATACATATATGCATTTGCATATTATAATTCCAGTCCCTATTTATTACTTAGCACATGTCCATCGTAATTCCGTGAATCATTCAGTTATATAATTTGATTTTTGTATTATAATAAGATAAGATAAAGTTTGATAAAAGTACCACTATGATAGTAACTCTCCTGGTAACTTCAAAAATATTATAAAAATCCACTTGATTTGTTTGATTTGATTGATTTTCGTTTATGAATTTTTGTTTAGATGAGTGAGTGCTCAAAATATAATTTAATTTCAATACAACATACAGTTCCATACAATTCAATAAAATATATGAAATACAGTTTATATATTCTAAAATATATTTGTTGTTGAATATTAATTGCTTAATGAATCGTATATATTTTAAAATTATATAAATTTAATAAATAATAAACAAGCATTTTTGTTTTCATTTTTTCGCATAATTTTTTATATTTTAACTGCATATTTGAATGATAACCATTGCATAAATTCATGCATATTTCGTACGTTTTTAGTGCTTATAATTCCGGGCTCTACTTATGACAAATCTAACTTATTATGATTTATAGATATTTTGCTAATTCCTGTTTTCTTGTTTCTTCCCATAGCATTCTTAGCCATGTTTTACTTATTAAAAATATATCAAATTAATAAATATACCTTGAAATATATGACCTTACGTTTCATTTTTTATTTAAAGCAATTTTTTTTTTTAAGTAGGACAAGAAACATAAATATTATTTAAAACTGAAATAATACATAAATATAAAACATACTTTTTCATCCATATCTTGATATATTTCATCAACTCGATTATTCATTTCATTTATGATACTTCATATTGTTCATACTCAGTAATTGCCTCTTTTAGCATGATTTTATAATTCTAAATCAAACGAAGGAAATTTAAATAAAAAGTAACCATCAAATTCAGAATGAAAAAAAAATATTTACATCTATTTTTTAATTTTGAGCATTCATTTCTTCATGTCTCATATCCTGGGTATTTTTAAGGCCTATGAAGAGAAATATTTGATTATAATATGAATTAAATAATATGCATTTTAATATATAACATTAAGTTCTGCAAGCAACTCTTCATTTTGTACTTCAAGTTAATTGGGTATTAGGTTGCCTATCTTTATAGATACAAGGCTTTCCGAGTTGCAGCCTAACCAAATGAATTTTGAGTATTTGTCGGCTGAAATACAGTTGGCTGTAAAATATTGTCGATTGTTATATTTGTCGGCTAAAGTATTATTTGTCACGCCTGCACCGAAAGTTCGGTTTTCGACCAAGATTGAAACATTGGAAAGTGATATTTTTTCGTCCAGCTGGTGGTAAAGTGGAAATCTCCAAAAGTGTCGTATTGCCAGCACAATCAGAAACTGAAATGTATACCACGGCCTTTACAAAACATAATTTTTTGGTTAAATTTTATATTCATATTCATAAATATACCTCCTTGTATGACGCAGAAACATTTAAACATATTTCATTTGTTCCATTGAAATTGTTTTCGTAGAATAGTCTGTTGTTGCATAGATCCCTGCGTTACCTTTTCCATTAACCAGGGGTGGATCCAGGGGGGCGAATGGGGCGATCACGTTAACCCCTCCCCCCTCCCGTTCACCGTAGCAGACTTTAGTTTTTGACATAATTACTTCAAGGGTAAATAGGGAAATCTTAAACTATTTTTTTTATACCAAACTTATGCTGGTACTATGTTATCACTTATATTTATTATTTGGTGATATATTGATATCATAGCTATATACTATTATTATGATGTTAAATATTCGTAATCAAGTTTTGTGTTTGTCGGTGTTTCCGAAACGAGATAACTGATGACGACCAACGCAAAAATCGTTCGGTACCTCTATAATCAACAAATTTGTAATTTATAAACTCTATTGTTTTGAGACATATTGGAATAACTAAAAAAAATTATTATTATTATTACTAGAACCTCGATTATCTGGGGCAATGGTGAGGAAGGGTCACACGGAAAAATGAAAAACACGGTTAATCTAGACTTTTTATCAAACGAATTATGAAAAATTTTTAATTTTATATCAATATTAAGTGTGTACGATATTATTTTCTCAATGGTTGTTTTTGAAACAGCTATAGCAAATGCTAAAAATATACTAAATAATATGAAACAAATTCAACAGACTTGAAAATTTCCCATATGTATTAGTTATAACGTGATTAGATAAATATGTTTGTTGAAGAACTTCTATTTGACTCTATTAATTTTAAATAACACATATCAACCTGTGACATATTTTTATCGTGTATTTAGCATGTATTTTCGATTCTTTTCGACTTCTTCTTTGTAAGCACTAGACATTCGTACATGTACATTACCAGTTTTTTTAGTATTCTGATAATCTTTGTATTTTTCCAAACTAAAAAGATGATATGAACTCTTGCTTTGCTTATTTAATTTTTTAAATTAAAGTTTAAACTGAATGTCACCATTGTTACTCGTAACTAAATAAAATAGTTATAAAACAATTAACTCATGTAATAAGTGATGGTATCAGTCTTAATTAGAGAATATCTAATTATAGTACAAATTATTAAAATTTAACATTTGTTACCATCATTACCTGGATCATTTGGTTCATCTTCATTATTATTAGGAATAAGTACACTTGGTTTATCTGAACGTTTAAGCCAAGTTTTTAACCTAATCAAACAAATATATACTAATTATAATATTATTACTTTTTAAGTAATACAAATACAGTAAACATACTATTAATTGCATATAAGATTATCTTATATTATCATTATAAAATTATTAAAATTGCATATTATAAACATAAATAGATTAAATATAAAAAACTAGTACTTACATTGTAAATATGCGATAATGGAGTTATACAAGACGTTTGAACTAGACATGTCTCATTTCAACTGTTTAGTGTTCGTTATTTAATATGATATAATAGTCCTTATAATTTTATCAGTATTATGACCATGATCAATAGCGTGTTTTCGCGCTCAACCAAATTTTATATGATAGATAAGAGATAGAATTTTTCGGTAGCAGTGGAAGCCGGTGATAAAAATCACGGTCAGTGCGGCCAGCTAAGATTTCTTTACATGCCGAATCGTGGAATAGTAGTACGTGCATAGCTCAGAACGCAAATGCGTCTTAATAAGAACATACCTATATACTTAGCCATGGTTTTAGATAACTAATAATTTATTCTATTTTATTATTTTTAATTGAAATATTATTGTATCGGTTACAATTGGAATTGTTATACTAGTTAAAATTTGCAGAATATATTTACATTTTTTGTTGTAATCAAAATTGGTTGGGGGGGCTATTCTAGCAACTTGCGGGGGCTTATCCCCCCTAGCCCCCCTTAAATATGCCCCTGATAGATACTGATTAAGTGACAAACTGACAACAATATAATAATTAATAATCACAATCTATCCAAAACATCGTAGACAGATCGGTTAATATTGTGATAAATTGATAAACAGAGCTTTTTGACTGTTAATCTATTTTTAACAATTATAATATCTACTCGATAATACAATATCGCACGTGTCCACTGGTATTGTTTAAATTTTAATGGACAGTATGCAGACACTTAGCAATTTCCGACCGTCTTCGCAAATACCCGAAGTCGGGTAAAATTTAATCGAAGTTTATGCGGGCACGAGACTATTTTTGGATAGTAGCTATAGTGTATAATAATAATAATAATAATAATAATAATAAATTCTATACTGTTGTTGTTTTATAATTTATGACTTATGGTGATGAAAAATTAGAAGCTTGCGCAAGGGCGACCGCAAGGAGGGGTAGGGGGACAACTCCCCCCCCTTGTTTTTCAGCTATTTAAAATAATTATATCCAAATTAAATATCCCAAAAATCATAATTGGTACCAAGGTGTATTAATATTTATAGCTAGTTACGTTCAACAATGTGTGAGAATCGTTTATCCGGATTATGTATGTTAAGTTTACACATAAAAAAATCGAAGAATTTAATTTAGCTGTAAAAGTTGTTGATGAATTTGGGAAAAATAAAATAAAATTGTAATTTGCGTTCAATAGTTAATAAAAGTGTTTGAGTATATCCATGATAGACGAATTTTCTTAAAGGTATACGCATAAATCCAAAAATAGGGATCCGGGTGTACGGCGTATACCCGAGTATAACCTCTAATACATCACTGTCTGTACAAAATATAAAAATACGTTCGTCCGACCTGATTAAAATTTTCAGCCGAACTATTTCTAGCGACGATAATTTTGGAAGACTGAGCACGGTTAATCGGGATCACGGATAATCGAAATACGGTAAATCGGAGTTCAACTGTTTATAATTTTTTTTTCAAGACTTTTTTTATTTAAATAAATAACCTATATCAAATTTAATATTTTTAATTTTATCTATATAAATATCTATATAATGTGTGTCCGTTAAAAATCCCCCCCCCCCCTCCTCTCGGTCTGGATCCGCCCCTGCTATGAACGTAGGGGCGTGAAAAAAAAATAGTAAGTATGTGAGGCTCGCACGGGAAGGCAATTTGAGTCTTGAGCGAAATGCGGTCCTCGTCTGCGGCTCGTGCCCGCGACTTAATTAGCTTACTTCCCACCCTTGCCACACGGGATAGCATTTCGGTTAAAATATTTGTCGGCTATATTACGGTTCGGCGGTTTTGTTGTTGGCTATTTTACGCGAGCCCCATATTTCGTGTGATCGGACGGAATTGCCTAAAATATACTTCGATAATGATATGAAATGTACGTAAAGTAATTTACGGATAAGATAACAATGCGATTAGATCTCGACTAATTTTTCCATCAAAAACTACCATTTTAACTTCAATTGGTAGTCAATCGGTCCGACCATTGTATCAAAGCGACAAGATGATAAGAAAATGTATTTGAATTCGGCATTAGGTCTACTTGAGATCGATTGGATAACATTATTTAATTTTGCCCTCAAAATTCAACAAATTTGATTTAAATTTTTTGAAAAATATTAAATCTTGTATTAGTGTTTAGAAATTATTATTAAATAAAACTGAAAAAAAGCTCGACTGCTCTTCAGTACACTTCTCGTAGAAATCAAACATTTTTTCAGAATTGTTATCGCATCATTTCAACAAACTAACTGATTGAAATAAAATTATTGGTTTTTGACGGAAAAATTGTATGAAACATAAACAGAATCTGTGCTTACGACGTTTTGCTGACTTTGGTGTATACTTACGAAATTGGCCCTCACTGGTTTTTCTAAAAATAAGTTCCGCGCTCTTCGATAATATATTAATTTTTATACAAAACACAAGTAAATAAATCATTATTACCCATATATATACCCATATAAACAATAATATTATTGTGAATGAATGTAATTATTGTGTGGTTGACGTTATTCGTCAAATAAATAGGAATAACAATCCACGTTTTATTTTATTTTCTGTTTATTTTACAATATCACATATAAGTTACATTACTAAATAATTTTAGGTACATCTTTAGTTATTTTAAATATAATTAATAAACACAGGAAAGAGTAGGTTCAAGAAAAGGCCACCATTAAATAGAAGAATATGAATAAAGGCAATTCATTGACAATTACAAAACCGTCAAACATTTAAAATTGAAACGGTCTGTTTAATTAGTGATCATAATAAGTTTTATTTTTATGTACAACTGTCATTATTTTTACAAATTTATAATATTGAGTAGATCATATACATGAACTGAGGTAGGGGATGATAGGAGCCACCTGTCACCTCTTTTAAATTTAACGGGCCCCTCTTGGTATTTTGTAAATGAATTAGAAAAACATTATAGAAAAGACATTTTAAGTTTTAAGAATTATTCTATAAAGAAAAGTATATTATTTTAAATTATTAACTAAAAATTTAAATGAATGGATTAATCAAAATGTATTTTCATTTATTCATTTATATAATTATATAATATTATAAATAATTTATATTATAAATGTATTAATTTATTCATTAGCATTTGCCATCATGAAACATCATGATGTAGATTAAGTATACCTAGTCTTTATTAGTATAGTTTATCACCATAAAAGTATAAATATGTATTTTATAAAAGTCTTTTATATCTATATTGTCTTTGTACAAAAATAAATTATGATAAAAATAATTAAAATAATAAATTTAAAAAAAAAAAATTAAATGGTAATCTATTATTATTATGACTTTGAAATTTGGAATTGCACAATATTGTCACTGAATCTTATGCACATTTGTTACTGCTGCAACTAGATATGTAATTAAATTTTTGAAATCTTGATGACCAACTACTCTTTGTTATGTGGTTTGGCAAAAAGTTATTTCATTGTTTTTAAATTATGGTTTTTTCTTATTTTAAGATTTTTTCTTTAAAAGGTGAAATCTGGGCACTTGTATATTTGTGTTCAACACTCCATGTTTTATATCTAGTTATAATATTTGAGTGATTACTATTTAAAATTATATAAATATCAAATACAAATTATCTTACATCATTTGTACATTTTATCCCCACGCAAAACTGCAAACAAATGACGAGAAAAATTTAGAATCCTATTGAAATCCGGTATTTGGAAACGATCATTATTATCGATTTTAACTTTTGAAAAATGTTCGTCTGACAACATTAACATTACTGTTGTTTCTTTTTTGAGATAAACAACTCATTTTTTTCGTTGATCTTCGGGGCTTCCAATTCTTTTACCTTTAAAAAAAAATAATAATGATTATTATTTAATTAATTATCTATTATTAATATTCAACAAAAAACTATATTTTTATTATTTCTTACTTAATTTTCAGTCTCCAAGATAATTTAATCATTTTCTAGTTTATGGCATTGTGATCTGAATAGTTGGCATCAATAAATAGCGCCTCAATGTCTTTCGACTACTCTCGAAATCATACTGAATGATGGACAATGGTGATCTCGTAGTCTGACGGCAAAATTCAACACCGACTTGAGGCGTGCGCGTTTTTGTTCACGTGCGCACTCTGTAGCACTTCGGTGATTACCACGAATCCGGAAACACCTACCGGTGATAAAATCACAGCAACGTCGACATACACACACACACACACACATGCTCGCACACACATATTAGGTGGTCAAAGTTTATCTTAAATTATTTTAATGGTGCGAACTTTCAGCTTAAAATATTTTAGAAGAAATTACTTAGAATAAAATGAAATATTTTAAAAACTATGTTATCATTTGTTTCTGGAAATTCAATAGTTGAATTACTCATTAATCTACTTTTACAGATTAGTTGTTCGACCATAGAATTTATTATTTCTGGTGATTTAATTAAATGGGTTTTGAATTCTTCTGAAACGTTTTTCATAGCGATAGAATACCTAAGAAAAAAAGATAGCATTATATTTAAACCGTGTGATAATATTATTTTTAAATGTAATTTGTATTTAATATAATATTATTGTTTAAGAATTACATTACAGGTTATAATTTATAATTTAAAAGTGCATCGGGTAAAACTAGAACTAATTGCTTATACTTATTTTATTAACTTATAAGTATATTCAAAGTATAAATGCAAAATTAAAAAAAAAAAATGTAATTTTAAATGATTAGATACAAAATGATTTAATATTAAGATTTTTTAGATAACTATAAAATATTATTATTTTACTGATATTTTCTATGTTTAAATGTCAAGACTTGAAAATGTAATATGAAGTTAATAATAGAATCAGTACTCAAGTAAAATAAATATTAAGTTCAAAGTCAACTACCAAAAATCAAATTTCTTTTGAGTTATTATTAATATTTTTTCTCTAGCCCATCAAAGCTCAATAGTGCTGTGAGAGCAATAATTCTATGCAGTTATATTTAAAAGTAATAATCAATTTATGGCAATATATTTACAAGTGTTCGAAGATTTCAATAATATATCACATTTCAGTTATATATATATATTTATACATATTGATCATACTTTTCATTGTAAAGGAGCTCCTGAACGTTTTTCAATAATGATTCTTTGTTTACTGTTAATATGTCCATTGAAAGTGCAATTCCATGTTGTACAAGGAAACCCATATTTCTTGGTTGGTCATAAAAAAGAGGAAATCCTAGAATTGGGACTCCAGCGTCAATTGCTTCATAAATTCCAGATATTCCTCCGTGGCTAATAAATAACTTGACATTGGGGTGAACTAAAAATTATCCTTATTTAAATTATATTGGTTATTACAACTATAACTTTTTTGATTACTTACGAAGAATATCTCGTTGTGGAAGCCATTTTTTCGTCATAACGTTTTTAGGTAAGTAGATAGTTTTACCATTATACTTCCACAGTATTCTTTGAGGAACTTTTTCAAACATTCCAACGAATGCCTGTTGTATGTTATCTGGTAGATTTGACATCGAAGAAATGGACCCAAACGAAATGTATATTACACCGTGTGGTGAATCTTCAATAAATTGTAATACATCCTTAAATATAAAAATTAAACAGTTATTTTTAGGTAATATTCACTCATTGATGATGAAATATTGAATACAAATTTAAAACAATAACAGTACAACATTTAAAATGGAATTAATTGTCTAATTCGTACAGTTAAAAAAAGAAGCAAAGCAAGTGGGATACTGAAAACGTATTACTGATTACGGCAATCAAAGTATCAAAGTAAGAAAGAACTTACGTCTGGCAACGCATTCGGTGGTTTGAGGTGAATACCTCCAATTCGTTCCATGTTCTCAATAGAACGTCGCGGAGTGTCGACAATATTAAGCATATTGCTCAGTACTCCGGATGGTTTATGATTGAGGCCTACCACGTCATACCGTCTGGGTTTTTTGTACTTCATTCTAATTTCGGTAAGCAACGGTACGAATTTGGCGTAAAAATATTGCAATTGAATGGGAATATACCTGTGAAGGTTTAAACCCTTAAGCAGTGGATTGAACACGTAATTTGAATTTGGCTCTACCATCAACTCCAATGACGTACTCAAAGATGAAGGGTAGACGTGGACTTCCGGTATTCGCAACCGGTAGGCCAAGTAAGAAAGACATGAAGAATAGAAAGGTTCCATTACAATCATGTCAAATCTATTGGCCTTGGCGCTACCATCGTTAGCCTTCAATATGCGTTTGACCGGTTCGAACGCATAAAACGAGTCGCATATACTACGCTCAAAACTATTTTTCGGGTACAACGGTACCATGTGGAACACTGAGCTGTAACTTTCGATCAAATCCATAGTGTCCCTTTCCCCATACACTGGAAAAACGCTGGTTGCATCAATTTCGGTATAGTTTTGCTGGTCTCCGGACAGTATTGGAGTGATAGCAGTCACGTGGTGACGTTTGGTCAACACGTCTACTATCGACTTCATGTACTGCCAATGACTATAACTGCCGCATGATTCAATCACTAGTATCCGAGCCCCATAAACCACGGTACATTGAATGGCAAATATCATAAACAATACGACTTTCATCTTGCAGAATAAATTTTTTTTCTGTATCGAACAATAATTGTAATAATTATTATTACAATTAATAATATTTACCTTTACTAATTGATATTTAAATAGGTTTCTAATTTTATATTAAAATAGGTTTTGACATTATCTATTAATTTAGAATTTCAACGAACATACTTATAATATATTAATAATTATAATTTAACAAAAATAAATTGTTCTGATTGTGATAATTTATGAAATAATAAAATTAAGATACACATATATTAACGGCTTATGTCACATTTATTGTACAAACCTTTCAAATAATTTAATGATATGATTTATCTATGTACAGTTTTGTTAATAACTTTAATCAAATATACTTAGAATAAGTTTTTAATCTTTTTTGATGATCTGTATTTAAAACTTGTATTTTAATAATTATTTTTAAAAATATTCAAAATCCTTAGATACATTTATGCAAAATCTAAGATAATGACTTCAATTTTTAATATTTTTTTATATATCAATTATATTTTTGAAAATGCAAGTAATTTATTTTAAAGTGATAGATAATATACTAAAAGAAATTAACAGTTAATTTTTTAACTTTTTTTAAAATGTATAAATTATTACAAACATGATAAATATTTCTCAAATAAATTAGTGAGTTATAGCCGATTAGCAAAAATATGTACAGTAGGTGTAAAAAGATAATTGAATTTAACAAAGAATATATGATCCATGTAGGACATGGAAAATTAATTTGAGAAAATTAAACTAAAATATTTAACGCATATTGGTTATAATAGTAAGTATCTCATCAGCCCAAAGGAAATTGTTGATAATCGATCATACATCACTACTACGAATCTACATAATTTAGATTTGACATCAATTGAAAGAAAAGTTATTTCAAAATCCTACAATATTATTGACGAGTACGTCAAAATAAAAAAGAAAAGAAATCAATTTATTAAATTAATATTATTAATAGTTATTTTAATAAGTATACATCATAATAATTATCATAAAAATAAATTACTACAAAGTATATTTCAAAATGAAAAACAAAATAAAGAAAAAAAAAGGTTGTTTGGCAAGAAAAGAATTGCTTCATATACCCACCGGTTGCTTTACATCTGTTATTTATAATCTCGCACATTTTAATAATTTTAATTTATGTTATACAGTTTGAAAATTATACTTTAACTATAATCCATTTATCTTGATATTTTAACTTATTATTCCTTCTTTCATTTATCACATTAATTTTAACCACCGCTAAAATTTGGAAAATTATAAAATAGGAGCACTATAAAGTGTAATAAATTTGACAAATTTTAATAATTCAAAAATATTTAAAAAAAATAAATCGTATTCATAGATATTTTTAATAAAAACGTTTAAAAAAAAATTTTAATGTATTGAGAATTTAAAAAAAAATACTTTGTATTAATTAAAAATTAATTATATCAAAATTGTAGTATATATTATATTATATCTACATTAAAAAAGAACCAAAAATTAAATAAACAATTACATTTAACAAGACTTATGCAGATTTTTTCACGAAGTTACTAATATTATTATTGTTTATAATAGATGAGAACATCAAATTGTGAGTGACAAATTAATAACAGTTACAAAATTACAATAATTACGTACATTTCAAATTAAAATAAATTAATTTAAACTGATATTTTGTGTTTTGAAATTCTATGTATATAATAATAAATATATTTTAATGATCTCTAGTATAAAATAATATTTGAAGGACGCAAAAAAACTATCGAATTTTTTTTACAAACTTATAATTATACCTTATTTATAATTAAGTAAAATATTTAATTGTAATCACCTGTTCCAAATTAAAAAGACTGCCAAGTAGCTTAATATGTTGTGTAGCAAAGAATTGAAATTCACCAGATTGTAAAAGCAAGCTTTGTGTGTAAATATGAAACGACTGCAGCTCTCTGACGAAAAACTGTTCACGATGCGTATGAGCCACAGATATTTATATGCATTAATCTATGTATACATATATACGAAAGCAAGGGACGACACCAGTTTGTGTTTGTGTGTGTGTGTGTGTGTGTGTGATTATGTAAAAGAGAGAGAGAAAGAGAGAGAAACAGGGAGGCAGAGGGTGAGATAATAACAAAGAGAGGGTGATATAAAAAGAGAAAGACAAACGTAGACAGACAGTTGGAGAGAGTAAGGGAGAGAGAGTAAGATACAGGTGAAAGAGAAAACAAAAAATAGTAGGTATAGAACTTCCAACACGTGGTGGCAAATACGACGACTCGTAGTCATTCAGCCATCCAGTAACAATATAGTTTTCAGCTGCTCTACGAAATGGGAGAAAACGAAGAGAAGAGGAAAAAATGAAAAATGCGTTTTTGCTTATACTCGTATGAACCAATCAATGTTTAATAATTTGAATGGAATCTTGTCAAGACCAGTATGATGTGTTACAAATGAATTATTGACCTGGCAAGCGTATAGGTGCGTGAACTCAAATAAACAAACAAAATCTTCCTCCCCCCTGTAATTATTACAGTTTCCCTTTCTATTGTGGATATAGGGCGTTGCACTAGGGGCCTTGAATTCGATTGTGTTATCATGCTACATGGTTGTTTGTTAAATATTTCTTGTTACTCCGGTAGATACTTTTCCACGCCCATTATTATATTATATATAATATTTGGTTCTTTTCATCAGGATAAATTATCCATGACTGAATAATATAATGACGGCTTATTTTTAAAACTAAAAAAAAAAAAAGTTTTATCTTTTTAGTGAATAGAATCAGTTTTTAATAAGTTGACTTAGTAATAAAATGTAATTATTATTAAAATACATTGTCACTTTTCATCATATTTTTATATAATTGAATACTTTATTGAAACAAGTTTAATGGAATACACGAAAATTATATCAAAGTTGAAAATAAAAAATAAAAATAGTAAATAATTTAACAATTATATATTTCAAAAATTATAACAAATATATTTATGAAATATAAAAATTAGTACACTTTTATATATTATAAATAAGTAAAATAGGTATGAAAATTGTTTTTAATATTATTATTATAATTATTTTAAATTATACAGTACAAAATTATAAATAAATAAAATATCGTGCCTATAAGACTTTATTTTATGCGATTTAATGTGAATTTAATTTAAAATTTTGTTATGCCTTTAAAGCAAGGACTGGTACCTTTAACATTTTAGGGTACCGGTTCCGGTTATTGAAAAATACAAAATAAGGATTCGGTTTCCGGTTCCAGTACTATAGGGTTCTTAATAAATTTTTTTTAAATTTATTCCGTAGTATTTTTTGATAAATATTTAAAAATGATGTATATGTTACCGATATTATGGTATTATACTAGGCAATATAGCATAATATACGAAAATAAATATCTCAAAATGTCATTCTTCAATTAATTTATATATTTATCGCAATAAGTTTTTTTTAACAGTTATATAGTAATGTATATTACAGTATTATTAATAAAACCTAAAAATAGTATTTAATACTATGAGAAAATATGCAAAATAAAATTTCATTTTTGAACACATTATGCTGTGATTCAAATTTGTATTTATAATAATAAATAATAATAATTTATTTGGCCAAAAACAGTTTTTACATGTTAAAGAATAGTAATATATATAAATTAAATTAAGTTTTATCTATACATAATAGGATATGTTGCCCATTTCACCACTGAGATAACCCTCGTGTTGATGAAATTTGAGTATTAACTGGTTTAGCTTTTAGTCGTCCATCTATTAGCACATAATATTAAAAATAAAATTTAAAAAAAATTATATTTCAGAAATTTTTTTATGCTTTAAAATTTTAAGAATAAAAACATAATTAATAATGTTTATTACATCCGATATTTTTCATTTTATAATGAAGGTTTCGGTTTGGTTCCGGTTTTCAATACTTAATGGTTCTTGGGTTCCAGAATCGGTTGTTTTGGGTTTGATTTTAGTCCCTAATTTAAAGTGGCTAACTACATTTTCAAACGCCCATTAACTTAGATTCTTATATATTTATTCACGTTTGAAAGTAAGCCTATGACAGTTACATTATATTAAAGAAAAAAAAATTGATTATTTATACAAGAGAAAAAAATCTTTAGACTGTTTAAATATATAACAATTGAGAGTGTACAATTTTTTTTTTCATTTTCTATTATCATAAAATCTTAAAAATAATTAATCAATATTGCTTATCGCTTTTTACAATAATTTAATTTAACACTCTAACTATCGTTTAAAATAATTTAAGTGAAATATACATAAGTTTCTAGAAATACCTAACTTTGAATGTTTAAACAGTGAACTTCTAACTATAATTACATAAAAGCTAAACAAAATGTAATGAATAAAATCATGTTTCTATATTTTTGGTAAAATTAACTATATTTACTTGTTAATTTGAAAATTATTTAATAATTAAAAACCTGCAACTATTATTTTTGGTAAAATCAACTATAATTAAAATTTGTAAATATACTTAACTAAGGTTGTTATTATGTAATAATATAAAAATTATTGTTCTAAAGAACATACATTAATTACAATCATCTTAAATTTAATTAAATAATTATATAATTCTCAACTGTAAAAATATTTTTTTCAGCAAGGGTTCAGGGAGGACTCACTTCTCCTATGTCCCTCTTTTTAAGTCCATAATTAATCATTATTCAATAATTTCAATAAAACCTCCATCCTTTTGTGTGTAGATACGAATGAATAGAAAAAGTTGGAACACCTTTGTGTTAAATCAACAAATTTAATAAAAATATAATAATCTATAGTATCACTGTTTAATATTCAGAACCGAATGAGCTGCTACCATCGTGGCCAATCGTGGTGAATGTAACCTGCAATATTTTTTCGCGTGTATAATTGAAATTATCCTCCGAGCCGGCCGCTCTATACGAACGATATCGACAACGACAACGGGATAATTTTTTTTTTATTAACCCAAGCAAACGTTACGGACTGGTGCTTCAGTAAAAATCTAAGGCACGCAAATTTCGCGTGTGGAAAATCGATGCCTACCGTATCAAGCTTACATATTGTACAGCCACAAACTGAAAAGTCAAATATCCACGTGGCTACATCCGAAACGGATGCTAGATCTGTTCACTTCTATACTAGGTAAATCCCAGATCATTTAAAATACTATACTAGTTGGGTCCCTGATATTTTTCGGTAAGCACTAATTTTACTATCTTCAAACATTTTCTTTCCCTCTTTAACAGACCATCCATGATCAATTTTTAAATCGGCCAAGATAAATTGTACTGTATTTTTGGAATAATAAAAATATAAATAATTTATATATTTATTAAGTCTGATTACAATAATTATTATTGTAATCTTACAAAATACGACATAATACATTAAAGACGAATACGTACCTGGGACCCCATCGGCCTACTGTTATAAGAAAAAAATACTTCCTCTATTCTACAGTAACATTTTACTTTTATTCTTTAGACTTAAAATGTGTCATTTAAACAAAAATAATACGTTTGTATTTTATTATTGTTTGATTTAAGCTTGACCCCCATTAAATTATATTATAGTATTTATTGTAAAATGAGCATTTTCATTTTTACTTATACTTCTAAAAGTAATGTAAAGATAAAAATATAATTAACATATATATATATATATATTAGACTAGTCATAAAATAATAAATTATATTTTAATTTGAGATAAATTTAAACATAAACTAAACATAAGTAAGTATAATAATTACTAAATAGTTTAAAATAATAATCAAGCAATAACATATAAAATATATTTGAAAAATACAGAAAATAAATAACATTTTATTTATTTATTTATTCCATTAACTTACATTTTTACACCGATAGCATTTAGTTTATCAAGAAGAAATTTTTCTTTAAAATAATAAAAAAATGTGTTTCGTCAAATGTGTTTAATAGTGTGACATTAGGTAATATTTATGTAAATTCATTGAATAACTGCAGATAACGAGTATCACCTGAACAGAATAATTCATATATTTACATTTTATACAAAGAATCAAACTCGAATAAAATGTAATCTAATTTATTATAACAATAGTGTTAGAAACTGTCAATAAAATATAAAAATATAATACACGGTGGGTTATTTCTTATCGACACCTATGTAATATAATACGAAAAAAACGAAAAAAATAAGTGAAAAAATATTAAAACTCTTGAAAATTAAATAATGAAATATGTTATAAAATAAAAAAAAAATGTTTTTATAAAATTAAAATAATACATTTTTTTATAAAATGAATCATAAAATATTGCTTAAAAAATATCAGTAAGGACTTATAAAAAATTTGGGTGGTTGTAAATTGTGTAAAAATATATATTGTGTAAAAAATACTATAGTAAATTGCGCCTGAGATTTTTCGGAGACTAAAATGGGTATAGTAAATTGCGCCTATAGTATCTAGTATCTAAGTGACCTTAATTCATCGTTACCTTTTATGTGTATTTTAAAAATACTGTTGTTCATTTATTGGTGGAAACGTTTATCGCTATAATCGATATGTATCGATATCTATATTAGCGATATCAATGCATTTACGTGTATACAACGACTTTACGTATAGGTAATATTTTTGTAGGCCGTTTGCACGCAACAGTTAAACATTGTATAAATATTCATATTATGGATTTTATACATAATGAAAGCCAGAAAAATAATGACTTTATAATTACCAAAATTTAAAATTTTCAAAATTGAAATGTGAGTTGTCTTCGGGTGAAGCAAAGTCGCTACATCGCCATGTGCTGTAAAAACTTGTAAAGCATTTTTGAAAACGATAGGAGAAAAAAATAATATGCAACTAAAATATTAATTTTCCTATTTTTATTAAATAATTTATTCAACTCAAGTAAACTAATAAAAACCTTTTTGGAGGACAATGATAGTCGCCTCTTCGTGGTGTCCTCTGGGTAATGGTAAATGACTATCATAAAAATAATATTTCTATTGGGCGCAATTTACTAAACAGACCTTTGTACCTGAAAAATACAAGGCACAATTTACTAAACAAAAATGTATACCTGTAAAATACCGGACGCAATTTACAATTGTTTGTCTTCGTTGGGCGCAATTTACGTTTGCCCAAAAATTATAATTCATTAATTTCAATAAATCGATTCCATTGAAAAACGAAATTAAATGAAATACAAACATTTTAATATACGCCCAATATTACAAGCTCTAGAATACCTGTGAGATGAATCCCAGACAAATCGGGTTTGATAAGTTTTCACATAAAACATAGCCGGTAAGTGATTACAAATGTATGTCTATACACAAAAAAAAATATATATCGGAATATACCGTAAGTTCTTAAGAACAAAAATATAAATATTAAAAATTTAAAAAATAATACCATTTAACTGTGTGAAAAGTTTAAATTTACGTGATAAGCCATTTGAAATATATCCATTATTATTAATTTATCGACATATAAATGGATTGGATTAATTTAGAAATTGTATTAGACAATAGATAGTCTACGAAATAGGATGAAAATTTGTATTCGTGTGTAGGAATTTTTAAATCTTAAAAAAATTTTTTTTTTCGTATAGGAACTTACATAACATGCCCATTCAACATAATATATTTCGCAAGGGGAATTCAATATTGTTTATATGTTGCACTAACTCGGTTCTACGGTTTACCGTCTATAATTATAACAATACCCTACGATTTAAATGTTCTCTTTTCTCTTTTCGCGCAGACCTGGCGTAAAGCAATTAATGCTTACTCGATGTAATTGTACAAGTCCGATTTTTTTTTTTTTTTTTTTGTTTCGTAAACACGATTATACAGCAACGTTGGTTGCTTTTGTAGGAAAATACGAAACGAGTTAAGAAGGGAAAAATTGAAATAACGGAGAAAGGTTAATAAAAGTAGCTTAAAATTTACTTTTTTTTTAAAAAAAAAAAAGAATTATTGTTAACGTTGAAAAAGCAATTTTGAAAAACGGTGTTCAGGCTGTAGAATATTATTATTAATCGATTAAAATAAAGTGTATACTATTACGAAATTAGACGAATAAAACGACCTCAACATTTTCGAAGATCATAACTTCGTCAATTTTGGTCCTACAAACATCTAATTGGTACCGTTGGAATGACTCGATCAAAGTGTTTTGGGGGATGTTGTTATTTTTTCGAAAAAAATTTGAGGAATATTTGACAGTTGAAAAAAAACCCGCACTCTAGCTTTTAATCAAGTATATTACATATACTTATTATATATCAATAAAAGTATCCGTCGGGGAACTTTATATGGCTGCAAACGGTGTCGGGAAGAAATTATAGTTTTCTGGTTCTCATAACAATCGAATCGTATAATATTATAGAGTGGTATATGTACTGCAGTGATCTGACGGCGGCAACATTCAAACTGTGGTGGTCCTGAGACGGCGGGACCGAGTGCATGTGCAACGCAGTGCCGAGAGCGTACAACGAACTGCGTTGTCCTTGAAGTAGAAAAACAAGTTTTCGATGTTTTAAATAATATTAAACAATAACAATCGCATAACTTCATTGGAACGACGGCGTCAAGGTGAAGGTCGAGACGTGTATTTTTTTCAAACGTATTTCCCTCGGAGCATAGAACGTTGACCCGTCGTCGGACGTTGGCCTCTCGGCTATTGAACTCTATTATTTTCGTTTTACGTTCTGTGTATTATTTTTTTTCAGGTTTTCATCTCGGCGGCAACTCGATTGCTTTCAAATCGTGGTGGTCTTATGGCGACAGCGGCGGTGGCACCAATCGCATTGCAGTGTCGTATCTACCACGTACAATGACCTGTTGCCGACCTCGCGGTAGGGGAACGAATCAGTTTTCGATGTTTTGAATAATATTAAACAACAAACATTGCGTAACTACATCGAAACGGCGGCATCATAATGGGGGTAGACGACTGGTTGTGTTGGTTTCTCGCATTGACTATAAAAACTAAATTATTAATAATATAATTTAATAATAATTATACATATGATGATTATAAAATTAATGACAATAAATCGATTAATGATTATATTACGATCAATGATGTATCGTCATCTCCCGCAGCGCAAAGAGCAATGACCCATCATCGGATGCCAGACGTTCGTTTTTTACGGTCGTTGACCTCGTTATTGTATTAATAACGTTTAATATTACACTACGCGCATCACGACAATGTTAATCATGTGCAAGAGATATGCAGCATATTACGAACTTCTGCAACATCATGTCTCAATTTTCCTTGTAGTTTTTGTACACCGTTGAAATAATATCTGGCTGTAGTTGTTCAACAACTATTAACGAGCAGTTATCATGTTTCAAACAATTAAAATAAGGTTCGATATTGGTTTCGACTTTTATATAAAATTAAAAAAAGATTATTCATCAAACACAATAAAATTTAAACATCACATATATTTATAGATTTCAATGAAATATTTGTGTCTAATCAAAAGATTTATATTGTTGATATTACATGAAATATTTCTTTCAGTAAAATACATGATTTTTTATGTATTATACATTTTTTTTTGTCCAATTTTACTGAAACAGAGTTTGTTATTGAATTTATATGTCATATGTACAAAATTAAACTACTAATGAACATTGATATTTATTTATTATTATATAATTTTAAGCTTTGGTGTGGTAGTCGAAAGATAAAATAATTAAAATAAAAAAATTCACCTTTTTCCAATTCTAGGAAGTTTTTAAATAAATTCGAGGCTTTGTAAGAGGTACTAAGCCTCGACTAACTTCCACCGAAAAATGATTTTTATTTACACTGACAGGCCTTTTCATTCTGACATTCTAACCTTTGTCTAATTTTATGGAATATGCATATATTGTTTATGCATATAACAGATAACTGAGTTGAATCTCATATTATAATAAAAAAAAAAAGTTAGTTATCAGCCTTGGTATTCATCTAATTACTTTTCCTAATTAAATAAACTTGTACATATAGAAATAATCCTGAAGATAGACTATTTCACAATCAAAGTATGTTTAACTAATTTATTTTTTATACATATTTATATAATACTCTTAACATTTATCGCGTGTAAAAAAAAAAGAAATTATTATTTACAAGTTTTCTGTATTTTGCACAAGCATAAAAATTACATATGATTACATTCAAATTTAAACCTTAAACCCTCAACTGAATTAATTATTTAATTAAAATAAGTATTAATATCAATTTTAAACAGAATTTAAAATTATTTCTACCTTTTTGTATAAGTTTTCTTTATAATGAAAAAAACCTGATATTGATATTTATTTGAATAACGCACCAGAAAACATGTTTGAAAAAAAGGGAAAACATTAATAATTATAACTTTTCACTGAACAAGTATACCTCACACCTTACAGAATAAAAAACCATAACAATAGTTAATATCATGTTTCAAATTGTAATGTTAATAGAAATAATGAAATAGTTTGTTGCTACTATGGTTGGATACTTAAATTATATTTGAATATCATCTTAAAAATATTATAAATTAAATAACCGTCAGAATTGGTGATAGTTAATAATAATCGATAGCATGTACGAAATATTTTTTTTTTTATAGTAAGACAGTAAGACAATGTTGAATTGGAGTGTTCAAAATATTGAGCAACACTGAAACGTTTTGTGCAATATCGGTAAAATAGTGTTTTTAAATTTGTCAAACAATGTATAAAACTCCATTTGTTACAAACATTTCAACAAAACGAGGGCAATGATATTTGAAAATAGGACGGGTAGCGTTCATGAATTTCTACCATACACATACAATATTATCACACAGAGGACATTGACTATTTGAGTCTGGTTAACATCCTGACCGTCGACCGAACCGTGCATGGCAGATGTGTGTAGCATACGTTATGCGGTACGTGCCATATGTGAGAGCAGCTGCTCTACAATCAATAATACCGATCGGATACGGTACACGACGAGGAAATACAATTTATTGCATTTGTAACGTGTGGTAAAATGTGTGCAAATGAGAAGTTTTAAAAAAATAAAACCTGCCCGCGGGGTTATGTATATGATATCATGTATATAAATCGACCAGCGACGTATTTGGATCCATAATAACATTATAATACTACCATTGTACAGAAATCTGCAGGGCCTACCGAACTGCAGTAGAGGGTATGCAGGGTATATAGCTTGTCACCTTAAACATACAAAAAATTAAATACAAATTATGACATAATTGGTTTTTAAATGTATATCTTGTGATTTTTTATTGCTTTATGATATTTGTTATATTTTTATATTCAGTCTCAGACATTTTTATTTATTTTTGAAATTCAAATTATATACTGTAATAACGATTTAATGTTCTAATGGAACTAAAAATTACTATGCTTAAAAAGAAATTAAATAACTTTCAACTACAGAGCAATAAATGACAATTAAATAAAATTCCAAAGATATTGGTGATATTAAAAACTGAACTGAACGCGAATTGTTTTATAATCAATTATAGCTATTTATCAAATTTATTTTGATTTTTCATCTAAGTATAGACCTGATTTCGTTTTTCTTTTATTTACCCTATTTCAATATATTACTCAAACCATTTCAAGTGTTATGTGTTTAAGTTTTTTTTTTTCGAAATTTATTTTAAATTTTAATTATGAAGGGTTATTTAGATATTTGTGTGTATATTTTTAACTGAATTTTGAACGCTTAAATTAATTTTCAGTAATGGGGGGGGGGGTAGATAGTGGCACCTTTTTGCATACTCTGTAAAAGAGGTCTGCGTACTCTTATGAGATAATTCTGAAATTACTCAAATAGACCAAGTAATCTTCAACGAAGAAAACTCCATATAAGCGTTGATGACGTTTGTTCATATTCAATATATAATCAGTGAAAATAAATGTAAAAAAAAAATATTTAATTTCAATTATTATTTCGTTTATTAAATAATTTTACATTCTATATTATTTTTTATTATTTTTATCAATTTTATTATTTATATTTTTATTTTGTAAAACATATCACATATTTATCATTACATTTATAAAAAAATGTTTGTACATTTTATTTTTTGTAATATCTTAGTATTAGGAGAAAATAACAAATGACCGATGTGTACCAATAAGGAGGTATCTAATGTTAGTTCTATTGACCATAACTACAAACCTATTTAAAAGTCCAAAATATTTTCATAAAAAAAAAAAAAAGAGCTTGATACAAAAGATGGCAAATAACTTGCGCACAGGACGGTTTTTTGTACTATTGAATATTATTTTAAAATATTAACTCTTCATTGTGTAAACGTAAAGTAGATAACACACAATTTCACGAAAGTAATGCGAAAGCTGTTCCCGTAGCGTCATCGGTTAAAAAAAAAAAAAAGATAATACACAATTATATTGAATACAAGTTAAGGTCATATGTTTATATAACGTATATTGCATTCAAATGAAAATAAGCATTACCTAATTAAATATTTTTGTTTAAATTTTACTGAAGTATTTGTTTATAATGCCAAATAGAGTTTAATAACCTTACGTTAAACGTCTTCCAAAACTTCTATATTAATCGAAACAAATTAATGTATATAACGTGTATATCAATTCGTATCGATTATTATAAATTCCATACAAATTTTTTGACTGTTATTATTGGTGGTTGCATAAAAAAATGATTAATAATTAATAATTATTGAAAAATAATTTATTATTGATACGTATGTATCTATGTATTTTATCGAAATGGGACTTAAGAGGCGAGCAGAAAAAAAAAATGTTCCAATTTTAATTGACGCAACACTAAACTAATATATACTTAATTATTATAATGTAAATACTTTTTACTTAACTTTTTACTGTGTTCAAGTCACGATTTAAATATAAAAATACTACTACACATATTATTATATTGGTATAAATAGTCGACATTTTTAATTGTTTTCAACGTTTTGGTTATAGTATCTATTGGTTATCGTGATCAATTTTTACCGGTCCTTTAAATGTCGTTGAATTTAAAACGGTTTCCACTGTGTGCCAATACTCAAGTTGAGTTGGCGCGTTTGCGCTTGCGCGTGGCCGTGGTTTGGCGGTGGGGCTATGACCTCGATTACACGTCCACATAGAGTGGCCGCGTATTTTCGCACTCGAATCCACGGTGCTGTAGCATTGACGGTGACACCAATACTGTTAAATCGTTACGTGTGTAAAATTGGCCACCTCCCCAAATTATCATATCAATATCAAACTTGCACCAAAAATGACGGAACTAATTTACGAATTTTTACAAAAATGTTTTCATTATTTTCAACTAAACACTCTCAACACAGTTCAAATTTCATTGCTGAGGGTCCAACATTACTCCCCCTTCCCGAAAATTATTTTTGCGAAAAACGTATCGAGTATGGAATTATGTAACCTTTGTAGCGAATAGTTGCGAATCAACCGGAAAATGTTGACACCGGTTTAGAATTGATACGATGCTTCGGGTGGCTACGTGAAGTTGGCCTCCCAGCATTGAAATTGGAATTGTGTTGAATGTGTTGTACTACTAACGATGAAACCGTTGTTGCAAATTGTTATAAATTAGTTGCTAATTTTGATTGACAAAAACTGAAATCGTTGTTATATATACTATTCATGGCGAAATACGCAATTATATTACAGTTGAACGTGTCAATATCACGAAAATATCGATCGATTTTCACGGAGAGGCAAATCCCGCAACAAAAACATTTATCGGAGTCTAATGTCTAGTCATCTTGTACACCCTTTTTTTACCCTTGTTCGTTTACGCATTCCGGCTGCGTGTATATGCTATTGAATCCCAGTGAATCGGAGACTATAAATCTTAACGATATTCGCTTTAAAATATACGTTACCGGCGTTATCCAATGTACGATCATAATAACTGTTCTGGGAAACACTCCCTGGTACGTACGTTTGGTTTTCATACGCAGGCGAGTGGAAGGGGGGTTACTAATAGCCTGAACTCTAAAGGGTGGTTTTCACTCATTGTGTTCAACTCAAATTGTGTTCCCATGCTCCACCAACCCCGCCGCTGGTTAATGCCGATTGTTCCACGTCCCTGCGTCCATTCTGTTTTCTGCAGACGACGATCCCTTTCATAGAACACGTAACATAAACGGTTTTATTCCTATCCATTGTACGTTATTACACAGAATTGTGAATTGTATTAGATAATATAATAAGTTATTATTCTCACATACTGTAACCCATTTCATCTGTCGCTTGGTATTATAAAAATGTTACAGTATACATGATTTATACTCGGAGCCGGATTAAACATTTGTGGGCCCCTAGGAAATTAAAATTTTAGGCCCTACAAAATTATTTTTTACATACGTATTTAACATTACTATCCAATTATTAAACTAAACAGCTTTAATAATGCCAACTATTATTAATAAAGAAAATCATGTTTCTTAAATTATTTTATTCGCAAGAAAAATTAATTAATTATTATATTATTTATCTATTTTTTTCAAAATAATTGTATTATTATCACTACCTATAATACCTACAACTTAATATATATTTATTAACTTATTATTTTCATAATAACTTTTGTCCCTAAATTCGTAAATAAAATACATGTATTATTAAATACAAAAAAATATAGTTTTTTTGTTTTCTCAGGGCCCCTTAAATGAGTGAGGCCCTAATATGAGTGCCTAAACAGCCTAATGGGTAATCAGACACTATTTATACTACGTAAATTATGTGAATCGAATCAAAGTGTTAAATTCCATATGATAAATAATGAAAATACATTTTCAACAACATGATAAAAGACGTGATTTTTTTTTCTTCATGTTCTTTCAATTTCTCGACCAATACTTATATCTGATATGACGTTGGTAGCCATGGTTATCACAATATTCACACACACATTTATAAATATTTGCACGAATTATATGTTAAATCGGATTTTAAGTAGCAAAATAACAGTTCAGCAATTAATTGTAGATTAAATAACAATATTGGGGTGGTGTATTATTTTTAGAAAATATGTTGACTCGACACAGAATTATATTTATTGTATTATTATTTGAAGGCTCACGATAGAAATGTACCATTCAAACTCGTATTATGTATATTTTAGAATAATATGTAATTCGATATAATAACTACTTTTTATATACATTTCCTAAGTAAAATTTTTTATGTAGATATGGATTACATAATTTTCCTGGTTAATTTAAAATAAACAAAATCTAAAATTGAAAATGGTCAATTTCGTTATTTTTTATATTTTTTTTTCTTTTAAATTTACCTATTAATTAATGTACTTAAATTTCGTTTTTTTTTTTTAGTTATTCGATGTATTAAATAATTATATAAGTTTTATGTTGAGCAATTTTTTTTAAAGTGTCTTCAGTTGGTATTCGAATCCCTGCCACCGGAGATTTCAATACGGCACTGCCCGTGTTCTATTCTAGTTGCGATGGAACGGCCAGTGGAAGCTGCTTTAACACGTAGTATGCCACGTAGTAAGGTGATTTTTAAACGATGTGGTGACTGGTCAAAATCGAAAAATAGGAACTCGTTGTGATCACCAGTGTCGTGAAAATCGGATGTGCGTAGGGTGCATTTTACACAAGCCTCGGGCCTATAACTATATGTTATAGGGCCTCAAAAGGTTAAATACTAAAAAACATTTGATGATTAGGGGCCTTAAGGTTTTGATTAGGACACGAGTATCGAATGGTCTAATTACGGCACGGGCGATCATTCAATAAAAATGATACATAGGTACTAATATTACAATCATACGTCCAAGCTCATAAGTCATTTTATTAATATATAACAATTATAATTATTTCTTTTATTATTATTCCTTCTTCCTAATTATCGATAACAGACAAAGAATTGTCTACACTTGTTATTTACATAATTTGGTTTTTTATTAAATTAAGTCGAAAGAACAAAGGTACGGTCGGCGAAGGATGTAACGACAAAACAAATGTCATGCAGGTCCATGTCTTACGTCCATATGAACCGGTAAAAATAATAAATCTTCTAAATTGTTGTTATTATTATTTTTTTTGTGGTAATCTTATTAAATTAAATGTAAGTTTTTTACGGAAATTTAAAAAAAAATATTACTGAACGCTATTTACAATATTAATTATATACTCGTATTATAAAAATATAATATTATCCAATGGTGTCCATGTTGTATAACATAATCACATCATTATATTATTTTAGTATAACCTATAGCGCTATCTTTATTTCTGACGCCAGATAAGATATGTACAAAAAATGTTTGAACCGGGTTCGTTGACCGCTTTGTTCACACCCAAATCTGTTAACACTCTTGTGTTCTCAAAAAAGATTTATATTTTATTAGATTACAATTATACATGTAAGTTTTTTTCTTCATAGTATAAGGAACTATTTTTAATACTAGATAGTCATTATACAGTAACAAATTTGATTATATTATTATAGATATATCATTTTTATTATGTGCAGTACGGAATGTCTATACGGAATGTCTTTTTTTATAAACACACACGAGTTACATGGACAGATAAATTATATTTCTGCTTTAACACTGTTCTCGAAAATACAATTCTGAGTGAAAAAGTGTTCGATACTCTGTAGGAGCAGCGGCTTCACGTTGGAGGTCGAGACTACTGATTATGTTTATCGTACATTTCCCTCGACGCACAGAACAATAATACGCTGTCGGACATGGACCCTGGTATTCACGGTTATTGAACTCAATGGTATTTATTATGTTTAATAAGATATCACAATAATGTGTTATTAACAAGCTACAGATCGATAAAATGCGTAGACGAAGTAAAAAACTTTTTATACCATGTACACGTTACCTACACCTTAAATAAGTCCCCTATCACAATATATAATTTGATAATTCCATTAGCTTTATTTATTTAGTTCAATGGTTTTTTTTTTATCTTTTTGACGTTTTTTCTTTAGTGCATTATTTTTAGGTCTTCATACATTCTTCAGTAACTGCCTACACTCAATAAAATACAAAAGTTAAACAATGTATCCAATGCGTTTTGATAAAGATATAACCAGTGGTGCCGAACTCCGAGTTCAAGTCTGGTCATGACCAGACCATATATTTAGAGTAGTGAGTGTTGCCTTGGTGGATTAGTATACGAGTAATAAGTGAATCTATCCAATTAAATATAAATTATAATGTTGCTCGTTTGATAATTACTATACTATGTCATTAGGTTAGAAATTATCATTTGAATGCTTAAAATATAACTTTAAAATAATATAGGTAAATTGAAAAAATAAAAATATAATAAATAACAATGTCATAAGCAGATAAAATATTGGGTCATATATGGGTCATTTTAGAATTTCGTTAAAAATGAATATATATGTAAGGTATGGGCAAACGAATTGCAGCTAATTTATTAACCAAATATTTTATTGTATTAAATATCATCTATTCTACTATTATCACTCTTGTAAATTAATATATTGTTAAATTTAATATTGTTACTTCAAAATATTGTTTTACATGACTTATTATTGTTATTAGCCATTCGATAATTTTCAATCGGTAGGTACTTCATAAGTGTTATCTTCAATGTTAGACACTGAAAAACCGGAATCCGTGTTTAATCTGTTTACAGAAAAGTATAGTTAAGAATCCGTATCATCAATTAAATGACTATTAATAGACTAATTCATTTGAATACCGTTTACTGTCACATTTTCTTAAAATACTTCATATTATGATGATTCGATATTTTGTACCTATTATATTTGTTGATTAAAGTGAGACTATTACAACAATACTTAATGATAACTAAAAACTATATTATCACAGAATTCCTACAAACAAAAATAATAATAATTTTTTTTTTTTGTTATTTTATATTTTTGAAGAAAAAAATCTCTTTATACTTGGTTATTGCGACGGATAGAGTACCAAAATTTGAATAGAAGTGTTGGGAGCAACAATCATTTACATCCAGAAGTATTGGGTTTTTTACTATGAATGAAAAAAGAAATGGATATAAGTTTCAATTGATACTTCTGGACTAGGTAAAGGATTTATATTTAAATGCAAATTTTTATTTGAACAAGATTTTTAAA